>NC_077228.1:37270912-37426572 GCF_027887165.1 Monodelphis domestica | reverse complement strand
TAGTGAATAACACAGCTAAAATTCAAACCCAGGTCCTTTGACTTCCAAGCCACCATTCTATCTAATGCCCCATACTGCTGCCTCCAGACTATGTAAAGAAAAATAATGGTGTCGCTAGAATTCCTTACATGACAAGTTCCTCCAACCTACTCTTTTATGGCCTCATCAATCATACTAGGGCCTTTCTATCTAGATGAACTCACCTCTTCTTCCTGAGAAGGGAGCCATCTAGTCTAATCAGAGAATAATCAGAGTATAAGCCATCCTTAGTTCCACCTCCATACCTTTCCTTATGTTGCTTCCCTTAGCTGAAATGTCTTGTGTCTGCCCTCGGTTGGACCAAAGTCCAGAAGGTTCAAACTTCCCCTTAATGTAGCTTTAAAAAGGGAAATATAGTTTTTGAGAGAGAGTAAAAACAAAATATAGTGGATAGAGCACTGAATGTAGAATATAGAAGACTTACATTGGAATTTCACTCACTAGTTCTGTGTTTGTGTGAATTTGAGGAAGTCCCTTTACCCCTCCCTGCCCGTATTTCCCCAACTGTAAGGTGGAAATAATCATATCTGTAATCTTTATCTTAAGCAGGGGTCCCCAAACTTTTTACCCAGGGGTCAGTTCACTGTCCCTCAGACCATTGGAGGGCTGGACTATATTAAAAAAAAAAAACTATGGGATAGGGAAGCACAACGCTGCTGTGATGCACCTTGCACAGGCCCATCACCACCACCACTATACTGGACAGCAGTTTAAACAGTGTGGAATCCCCTCCCCCAGATTGCCATTCACCATACTGATGTCTTCCCATTCTGCAGTCACATAATCCTTTGGGTGGCACCTCATTCTCATTCAGTTACTCTCAAAACAAGGTGCCACGCAAAGGATTATGTCACCGGAAGTAGTACTGTACATGAGCGATGCTGCCACATACAGTGCTCCTCTCACTGACCACCAATGAAAGAGGTGCCCCTTCCAGAAGTGCAGTGGGGGAGGGGCTGGATAAATGGCCTCGGGAGCTGTAGTTTGAGGACCCCTACCTTAAAGGCTAATCCTGACACTATGAAGCACTTTGCAGAACTTAGAGGGTTATCTAAAGACCAATTACTATTTGAAAAAGCACTGATCTGCCTCATATTTTAGATCATGCTTTGTCATTACAATTCCACTACCATATTTATTCTTTGCCTCATCCCCAGAGGCCAGGGGAACTATGGATCTCTCTTCAGGGCTTAGAGTGTCCTGGGGGACAGTTTTCTCTCTAGGGCCATTATCAAGCCCCCATTGGCTATATCTCCCCTCCACCAGTGTTAGAGACCAGAAACAAGCACTTCTAGGCCCATTGAAACCAGGGAGCTTTTACATGGTGATATTTACTTTAAAGATGGAGCAAGAGGGGGCAGCTGGGTAGCTCAGTGGATTGAGAGCCAGTTCTAGAGACGGGAGGTCCTAGGTTCAAATCTGGCCTCAGACACTTCCCAGCTGTGTGACCCTGGGCAAGTCACTTGACCCCCATTGCCTAGCCCTTACCGCTCTTCTGCCTTGGAGCCAATACACAGTATTGACTCCAAGACGGAAGGTAAGGGTTTAAAAAAAAATAAAATAAAGATGGAGCAAGTTGGAACTTGTGACCTTGGGAATGGCTAGACCTCAATTTCCTAGCCTGTAACACAACAGGTTGTTAAATTAGAAAACCTTTAACATTCTATGAATCTGTACCAAGGCTAACCTCATTTCTTTCCAAGGACTGTGGCACTATTTAGTAGTGATGACATATCCATTCATCAGTGGTCTTCTCCAATCATTTGCTGTCACAGATGGACATAGTGGCAGGTTACTACTTCTGTTTATAATAAGAATGACTAGCATTTAAGGGAAATTGTATATTTCACTATGTGTTCAAATGAATGAATGAATGGGATTGATTAAGTACTTACTTTGGGCCACACACTTCATGTGCTGAGTTCTGGGCATATGAAGAGAAAATCGGGACAGATTCTGCCATTACTTTACAAATGAGCAAGCGAATTCAAGAGTAAATGGTTGGAGTAAAACTCAGGTCTTCGAACTTCTAAAAGAATTTTTTTCTACTTTATCATGCTTCCTTCCATTATCTTATTTTTTAAAAAAAACAAACAAACATGCTTACCTTTTGTGTTATATTCAATACTATATATTGGTTGCAAAGCAGAAGAGCAGTAAGGGCTAGGCAATGGGGGTTAAGTGACTTGCCCAGGGTCACACAGCAAAGAAGTATTTGAGGACATAGTTGAACCCTGGAACTCTCAATCCACTGAGCCACCTAGCTACCCCTGCCCCTTCTATTACCTTTTGGATATGTGGGGTGGAGAGGGAACTGAGTTCCTATCCCAGCACTAGTACTAACTACCTGTGTGAGTCTCAGTTTCTTCATTTGTAAACAGAGAGGAGGTGATCAGACTAGGTGATTTCTCAGGTCCCTTCCTCCTTCGTCTGAGACAACAGGCAAGAATAAAGGCCAGGTGAAAATACTGAGACATTCCTGGTGTGGAGGCCAGAATTTAAAGGAGATGGGGCCGAGGTCAGGTGCTATGAGCACAGAGGGCCCTGAAGAAATTGAGAGCTTGAGGAGAGAGGAGCAAGTTTGAAACAGTTGTTATGGGAAGCAAGACAGAGAATCAATAAGAGTAGAATAAAAGGATTGCTGAACAGCACTAAGGGCCCAATTGAGGTTAGGGGGTTTAAAAGTGAGTATAACAGTCAGAGAATGGAATTGTGAGCCTTTTCCCAGCAATACTCAACAGCTCAATGGTCAGGAGCAAACCTATCAGATGGTGGAGGTTAACCACTGGTAAAGAAGAATATGGCAGGATAGCTAGAGGAGGTCAAAGGAATGAGGGCCTCTGATTTGATGACAATTGAATCAAGGAAGGGTCTAACCAAGAGGCCAAGATGAGGTGGAGGAGGAGGAGGCAATTAAAGCTCGAATGGAAGGCATGCACTGGGAGAGGAAGGGTTCAGGATGCCTCCTGGGACTGGACAAAGTTTGGGAATCCATAAGGCTCTAGGAAAGGGAGAATGCTAGTGGGTCATCAAAAGAGAGGGGCATTTAGGAGTTCAGATATTTGGACAGGGTGCCATTCTAGGTGAAAGTGAATGCTAAGTATGAATGACTAAGGATGTGCATGCTGGGATGTGGTTGTAATAAAATAGTCATGAAGATTTTAGGAATGGGGGGGGGCTGAAGAATTGTTATAGAGTAGGGAATAAAAAGGTGGCTAGAGTACTGGGCAAGGAGTCAGAAAGATGCAAATTCTAAACCTACCTTAGATATTTACTAGCTATGTGACCCTGGACAAGTCACTTCACCTCTATCTGCCTCAGTTTCCTCATCTGCAAAATGAAGCCATTGAATGAGATGATCTCTAAGTTTCCCTCTAGTTCTAAATCTATAATTATTAAGTAAATTATCTGCCCTCTTAGGATTTCAGTTTCCTGATATGTAAAATAAAGAGATTTGACTAGATGACCCTTAACTAGGGGTGTGCTAGAATCAGCTCCAGCATCTCAAGAGAGCCAATTATTAAGCTTGGAGTGTCCGGATTTACACCTCCAAAATCAGCAAACTCTACATATCAGGACCAGATTTATAGTTTTGTTGATTGTCTAGGCTTGGGAAAGTGATGGAGAAAATGCTAATGATGCAGATTAAACTTAAAAGTCCAAACATTTATTTATTTCCAGAGAGCTATTTGTTAAAAAACCTTTTCTACTATACCATTGTCTCTAAGGTCTCATTCAAGCTCTGACTCTGAGCCTATGAGGACAGTGTTGGGAGGACGATCAGCATTAACTATGAGGTCCTGAGGGATGTTAGCAGGAAGTGGGGGTGCCCAGGAAAGGAAGCCTGGGAAGTGAAGTGAGGAGCTTCCAAGAGTGATCTAGAAAGCAGGGGATGACAGTGACAATCTGCTCAGATTGACTGAGTGAGCTTCAAAGGCGGGAAGTGATTGTGGGTGGGTACCAGAAAAATGAAGGCAAAAGGGATTTTGGGAAGCAAAGAGCATCCTGGCTCCATGTTTTAGCCCTATTAGTCAAGGAGAATGAAAGTTTACAATTTTCATAACATGTTTTCCTCTCTGTGAGTCCTTTTCTTGATTTGTAAAATGAAGGAGGTGAACAAAATAATATCTGAGGTCACCTCCAGACAGAGAGTCAATCAACAAACATTCATTAAGCATTTACTCTGTGACAGGCACTGAGCTCAGTGTTAGGGATACCAAGAAAAAAAAACAACCTGGCCTTAAGAAGCTTATCTACTAATGAAGGAGAAAACATTCCAACCACTAATTACATACATACATAAGATATTCCAAGAGCCAGCTTTCTCTGGCCATGTCCCCTACCTCCTGCTTGTTGATTGTTTTCTTTGTGTGAGTCTGGGATTTCCCTTCTCATCTTCACCTTGGGGCTTCCTTAGCTTCCTTCAAGTCCCAGCTCAAATACCACCTTCTATAGGAAATCTTTCCCATCCTTCTTCCTTTTTCTAGTACCTTCCCTCTGTTGGTTTTTTTCTTCCTCTTTATCCCATAAAGAGCTCATTTCTACATTGTTAGCATGTTTTTTCCTCTTTAGATTGTGAGTGCCTCGACATCTATGTCTGCCTTTTACCTTTCTTTGACACCTCAATGCTTTTGATGTCTGGCACATAGTAGGTGCTTTATAAATGCACACTCCTTCTACTTACTGATTGATAAAAGGGAGGTAATCACAGGTTGAGGCACGAGGGGAAATGGAAAAAATCTCCAGAAGAGGGTGAGATTTGCATGGGATACACTGCACCCTAAGAAACAATGAACAGGCTTTTTTTTTTAATCTGGAAAGAACTATATTAAATATTGAACAGTGAAATAAGTGAACCAGAAGAACATTCTACACAGCCACAGAACTAATACTGGAAAAATTAACTGAGAACATTAGCACTAGAAAGTGAAAAAAAAAAGACAAAACTTGAAAGCCTTAATTTACCTGAAATGTTGGCCTCTCTGACAACATCCTGAAAGAGAAGGGAGGCATTGGGAGTCTTGTGGATGGGATCGATTCTGTAGATATGAAGAAAAGTAAATTAAACATATAAGAAATTAGTGATTTCATTTGTGTAATAACTTCTTTTTCTTTATATATGGAAGTGCTTGTTTTGTTTGGATTTGTAGACATTTAGGATAATAATGATTAAATTAAGTTGTTTTTTTTTTAAAAAAAGGATTGGGGCTAAGTCTTTTTTTTTATTATTAAAACCCTTACCTTCCGTCTTGGAGTCAATACTGTGTATTGGCTCCAAGGCAGAAGAGTGGTAAGGGCTAGGCAATGGGAGTCAAGTGACTTGCCCAGGGTCACACAGCTGGGAAGTGGCTGAAGCCAGATTTGAACCTAGGACCTCCCGTCTCTAGGACTGGTTCTCAATCCACTATGATACCCAGCTGCCCCCTTGGGCTTAGTCTTAAAGGAAGCCAGGAAACACACTGGAGGTGAAGAGTGGAAAGAATTCTAGCACTGGAAAACAACCAATGAAAAAGCATGGAGTCCAGAGATGGATTATGTAAGTGTACCCCTTTGTAGCAGTGTACCTATTGCTTCCTTGAAGTAGAATGTAATCCTTTTGGGAGCAGAGATCATTCTATTTATTGTTTTTTTCCCCCAGTACCTAGCCTGGCGCTGAGCATTCAGTAGGTATTTATTAAATGCACATTACGCTGAATGAAATTGACATGTTTGGGGCATTTTGTGAGATTTAGTCAATTCCTGAACCAGATGAAGATTCATCATCAGCATGGTTAAATGCATTTAAGTTGTCTGGCTTACCAGCACCAGGGGCAGTCCTGGGAAAGTCTAGGGATGAGCTCTATCTCTGGAGACACAGAGTTGAGCCATGGGAGCATGGAAGCTTTGGCAGGAGGAGCAGAGGTAAGATGAGCATTGGTAGGTTGGCCAAAGGTTTCAGGAGAGGAGGGTAGAGCGTCCTCAGACTCGCCTCCACATCAGGAGCTCCCAGGAGCAAACCAGACAGGCAGCAGCTCACATAAGATGCTTGTGCATCCGTTCCAAACACATCCCAATTGAAAATTCAACTACATAACCCTCCCTGAACTGTTTATCTTATGTACTTATTTAACTAACATTCAAACTGACAAGGTTCCTATTTCTGCGCTTTCTTTTTCGACTTTAATGTATGCCCGATCAGATGAAGCTCAGATACTACCCAACTTTGCATGTTTTTGATTCTGCACATAAACTGAAGGGCAGCATTCCAGGCTGTGTCCTCAGTCATTCAATTTTTTCAATATCTTTGAACACGACTTCAAACCCTGCAAAAAACACAACCCAAATACAGACTTGCTTTCCTGTCTGTACAAATACGTAAAAGGAGTGGGTCTGTCAGCTTTCGATGGCTGCTAGCCTAATTGAAGCTTTAACTACATCCTGAAGACAGAGCCAGCCAAGGCGCCCAAACTGGCGTTATTTAAGGCAAAGAAAATATTAGGAAAGATGGAGAAGGAATCAAGGACCCAGACTTAGGCACAGACCAAAGGAGAGCGGCTCTCTTGCCATGTCAGCCTACATCTACTTCACCTTTTTTCTGACCTTTCTTGGCGTTAACTCTGGGATGAGCATCTTCTACTGTTTCCTGATTGTTTTATTTGTGTGAGGCTGGGATTTCCAACAAAAAATGTAAGTTCTTTGAGGTCAAGGAACCTTCTGTGTCTCTTTGTTAGTCCATAGTACTTATCCAATCCAATCCATTAGATAAAAGACACTAGGAGGGGCCTCAGAGGCCATCTGGTCCACCCCCATCCTTTTTTTGTGTATGAAGTAGCTGAAATCTAGAGACCATTTAAAATAGCTTTTAAGGGTTACAAGAGACTTTACATGCTCCCCTGGGAGGTAGGTGCTATTGTTATCCTCATTTTATGGATGAGAAAGCCAAGGTACTGTGAAGTTAAATGACTTGCCCAGCTTATAAGTGGCTGAGTCAGGATTTGAACTCATGTCTTCCTGACTCCAGGCTAACATACAATCTACCTGCTACCTCACTAACCTAATGGCAGAATCAATTCAATAAATATGTATTAAACATCTCCTACATGCTAGGCACTGTGGATGCAAAGACAAAAGGAAAAATAATTCCCTACCCAGCTAGAGAAAAATTCACGTTCTAGAGGGGAAATGCAACCAGTAAACATGTGTGTGTGTGTGTGTGTGTGTGTGTGTGTGACATACCCACACCTAGAGGGTGCACTCTGAATTTTCTCTCCTGGGGCAGCTATCTTTGTCCTCACCCCACCTTTCATCTTCTTTTTGTGTGTTGTCTCCTCTCATTAGAATATAAGCTCCTTGAGGGCAGGGACTGTATTTTTGCTTGTATTTGTATCCCCAGTGCCTAGCACATAATGAGGGCTTAATAAAGGCTCACAGATTAACTGTCCACATTTTCATCCCCTCCAACCCCCTCCCCATTGCAAGTGCACATAGTGATAGGCAAACTCCCTATTTTGGTTTCAAACACTCCATAGTCTACATAAAATATTCTAAAACACAGCACAAATCAGCACAGATGCTTCATGTGCTAAGAAAGCTCCTGATGCTAAGCCCTACAGCCCCTTCTTCCTCCACCCTTCCTATCCTCATCTACTGTAGCTCTACATTCCAATCACTCTCTCCTAGATATTCTTTCTCCTGCTGGGCTACTCTGGAAATATTGTGATAAGTGTGATAACAGCTTGTTTCCATGGCATTTCACCAAAACAAAGAGACAGTCACCAAGGACAGCACACAATATAGCCACATTAGAAGGGGGCTGGCTGGCCAGTACTGCTCCCAACCCACCTTTTTCCAGGTCATAGAAAAAGGGCCTATTTCTGGAGAGTGGTGCATATAGGATAGGAGGCTATATAAAACACACTTCATTTGCATTCTGCTTGGATCTCAGCCCCAACATCAAGAAGCCCAGAGAACACAACTCAGTGAGCCACAGCCTATCAACAACAGGAAAAAAAAATGTATAACCCAAAGCTATCAACAGGTTTTCTTGGACACGCCAACCTCTCCTCTCTTTTAAGGCTGTGTTGCCCCTGGAGCTTCTATTAAAGTGACTTTAGCCATGAATAAATTAAATTAAAATCTCTCAGAACCTCAGTTTCCTCATCTGTAATTTGAATTTGACTTCCTCATCTGCAATTTGAATCATGTATTTGAATAGGTGATATCCAGTTCTTCCAGGTTGAAAATTCATTTTAGAATGAGGATAATAATTCTTAGAGTGCCTGTATTTCGGGATTGTTCTGAGAGTCAAATGTGATTTTATGTATATAGACATACACACACACATATACACACATATATAATATATATGTATTATATATAATACATATATATAGTGGGGTTTGAACCTAAGATTTTTTACTTCAAAAGTGAGACTGTTAAAAACAAGGTTTGTCTATCTATCTATCTATCCATCCATCCATCTCTCTCTCTATCCATCCATCCATCCATCCATCCATCTATCTATCCATCTGTCCTTCCATCCATAAAGTTTAGCTATTTGCTAAATAGAATAATACAGGTGACACCCCCATTCTCCTTCCACAGCTTGAGTCAGAATTCCAACTAAGACCTTTCTGATCCAACATTCAGGGCTTTATCTACTACACTGTACTTGGACTAATAGAGGAAAAAGTCAAACATTCAGATAATCTCTACAATCAACCACATCTTCACCAATACTGAGATTTTAGAGAATTCAAGAATTTCTTGGATTTGTATTGTGTTGCTGACAAAAATACATTAAATTTAATGGAGCAAAGGGCCAATTTAAAAGATATCCTCCAAATACTGGGAGCAAAATGGAGACATTCCAAAAGGGCAAAGTTAGGTTTGGTATTAAAAAAAATAAAGAAAGATTCCTAATAATTAGAGCAGTTTATAGAACTAATAAGAGGCCATGTGGCATTATGGATAGAGAGCCAATCTTGAAGCCAAGGACTCTCCATTCTGGCACATATAACTGTGTAACTCTAAGCACATCACTATGCCTCTCATTGCTTGATGCACCTCTCTTAAACTATAAATTGCAGAAAAGTACCAATCTGCATTGGCAGAGATAGTTTTCTGAACCAGAAATTCAGTATACTAGTGACTCCTAGGCCTAGTTTCTAATCCTATAAGTAAACCACTTCCAGAGGCTATGGTGTCCCATTATTGGTATTGATTCCAGAGGGTAATTGATGACATACTTTGTATAGCAGTAACTGGTATTCCTTTTTGGTATGAGTGGGATTCAATCTGTGGAAAGGATGTTTCATCAAGACTGACCACTATACCAGGAGGAATATCCCACTGAGATGGACCTTGGGACTAATTTTATCCTCTATCCCTCTCTTTCTTCAACTTTCCAAGCAGCATCAGATCAGGCTGCAACTTCCTATGAGGCACAGCCTTCTCAACCCAAGGAGTGTAGTGATTGCTCCTATGTTGCGTTGAGAGCATGAGCTCCATTTTGTAAGCTAGACTCTGGGCCACTGACTGCATCTTGTGCTTTGAGTTTCTTTGCCTGGTAACAGTTGGCTGAAGAATGATCCAGAGACAGACATTCCCAGGCTTGGAGGCAGCCTTGTGAATTCAGGAGATTAGAAGATTCTAGGTCTTCATTTGATGCTTGCCCATGGCCTGCCTTGCCGGATGGTATGGACCTGGGGGAAGTTTTTGGGATAGAGACAAACCAAGTGTCTAATCAACAGTCCCATCAATGACATCATATCTTGATGTAAGCATCATCTCTCTGGGAAGGGTATAATAGTGACAGTATGCTATTACTGCTGATTCTTTAAGTGATTATGAGTCTTATACCTAAAATGGAATGTATAAGTTCCTATGAAAGTTTTCTCCAAATCACAATGAGAAAATGCATATAAATCTGAGGTTTCCTCTCACACCTAAAATATTAGCAAGGTTGGCAAAAGATCTAAATAGTCAATATTAGAGGGGCTATGGTCAGACAAGCACACACACTCTATGTGAATTGCTCAGAGAAAAGGAAATTTTTTTCATAGGAGGAACTTTTTTCTCTTCCTAATTTTTTTCTCTTTTTGGCTTTTACCCTTTGACCTCACTTCTTGAAGATCCTTTAAAGGAGCAGTTTACTTCATTAATTTTAATGAATTTTGTCAATAACAAAATACAAATCTCACAAATTATTGCATGTGAGTACAAGTCACCATATGTGAATTACTACAATCATTCCAGAAAATAATTTAGAATTATATAAGAAAAGTCACTAAATTGTTTAAACTCTGTAGCTCAGTGATCTCGTTCCTAAGGATGTACCACCCAAGGGGGTCAAAAACATAAAGATTCTATGCCCCCAAATATTTATAGCAGCACTTTTGTAGTAGCAAAAAAAATGGAAGCAAAATAGGTGACCATCAGATGGAGAGATGGTTGAACAAATTGCTACATCTAAATATAATGGAACATCTTAGCACTGGAAGAAATGATGACTATGAGGAAGAAGAGAGTGAACAAGAAAAATGGAGAGAACTTGCAATGACCACAGTAACACAAAGGAAAATATTAAAAGGTAATTAGATGCATATTAATTGCAACAAATTAACTTTGTTTACAAGAAGCAGATGAAGAGAAATGCATCTTCTCAGGTGAAAGATAGGAAATAATAGATTCAAAATGTCCCACTCATCATCAGATTTGGTTGATTTTAACATTTCTCTTTATTGTTTCATTTCATTGCAAGAGACGATACAATATGAAGACAGTATATCAAGAATGGTTATAGTGTAAAAATCAGAAGGCACCAATAAAATGTCTTGTAAATAATAGATACATCGAAAGTAACTAAAGAGGTTTGCCTATGTGGGCTCTATGATGTTTCTCAACTCTAAAATTCCATTCTTCAATCAAACATCTTGTATTTTCCTGACTCCATACCTTCACTCATATTGTTCACCTTATGTAGAGCACCATTTGCACCCCCTTTACTCCTAATGGAAACCCTACTTATCCGTCAAAATCCAATTTAAATCTGATCTCTTTCATGAAGCGTTCTCTGGAAAAGCTAGAAAAAAAATGATCTCTTGCCTCTGAAATCCTAAAAGTCATTTGTGTTCTTCTAAACTTTCACACATATTGCCTTTATTATTTACGCTTACATATATAGCTTTGACTCCAAGCAGTTTCTTTGGCTGTCCCTCATGCTTAAAACACTCTCTCCTCCATTCCATCTACTGACCTCCCCTGTTTCCTTTAAATCCCAACTAGAAGTCATCTTTTATTGGAAGCCTTCCTTAAATGCTCTTAATTCTAGGGCCATCCCTTCCTTGCTTACTTAGTATTTATCCTATATAAAGCTTCCTACCTATATATTTGTTTGCATGTTGTCTTCACCCCTGGATTGTATGCTCCTTGAGGGCAGACACTTTCTTTCAACTCTTTTTGTATCCGTAGCACTTAGCACAATGCCTGGAGCATAATAGATGCAAATATTTATTGGTTGATTGATATGTCTTACTCATCATTGGGATGCTATAATATTTAAGGAAAACAATCATCATCATGTCATTATCTTCATATCCTCCATAAGATCTGCTGTTGAGTGTGCATTTCATGATTCACTGCCTCAAGAAAATTTAGCACTAAAATCTCTTCAGAGAATCCTAAGGCTTAAAGATGACTAATGTAGTGGCCTCATTTTACACATCAATAAACTGAGGCTCAGAGACATGAAATAGTTTGTTAAGATCCTAAAGGTAAAGTATTTTTACTCTATGTTCTCTGATTTCAAATCTAGTTCTCTCTGTACTACCCCATGCTCAGGGGTATGATGATAAGTATTTAACAACTATCTCTACCCCCAAAAATTTATATATGACATACCTTCAAATTTATCTACATGAATGACATCTTCTCTATCACTTCTTTAAGACTAGAAAATCAACAAAACAATAAATCAAGGCCTAACTGGTAACATTTGTCCATTTACAAGATGTAAATACTTATAATGAAAATTTAACAACCAGCTCTTCTGGGTTTAAGCTGGCACCAGCATCATGTGCCAGCACTCCAGTAGATGATGCCTTTTCAAAACTAAGAGACAATATTGTAGGAAAATGGTAAGCAAAATAAGAGAAAGGGAGGAGGGGAAATTTATCCTTTATTTGTTGTTTCTATAAATTTACAAAGCTTCCCCTCAAAGATTCCCCTGAGATGAAGGCTCATGGGTTGCCGTCCTATATAAACTTGTCTCCATATTTTTTAAAGAGTGAAATATGTTCATATCTACTTCATTGATAACTGAGAAAAGCAAAAAAATCTCTTTTAGAAATAATAAATGTGAAGAAAGCAAAATTGAAAGAATTTGATACACTACAACAATAACAGAAAAAAAACAAGCTTTAAAGCTTGATCTATAAAATTTATAGGAGTACGTGTTAAAGTTAAGGATATTACTTGGCTTTGCTTAAATGAAATCAGTTTGAAGTACAGTTAAAGGATCTGTAGAGATGAAATCAGGGGACTTGAGTTCAAATCTTGACCTGTTGCTTACTCACTATATGACCTTTTACCAAATCATTTAGACTGTCTGGGGCTCAGTTTTCTCATTTGTAAAATGAGGGAGGTGGGTTACATAAAATGATGGCTAAGTTTCCTTCCAGTTTTAAATCTATGATGCCATGGTTCTATGAACTTCCTAAAGAGGCATCCAGAAATTCCTGGAGTTTATTGTAGTTCAGGGATTAGACTTAGTCACTGGCCCTGGGTCTCAGAGTTTGATGCCACACTGAAATAGTAGCATCATGAGACAGAATTCAACGTTATTCAATTCTTCAAGGGTTTATTAAGCTCTTACTATACAACAAGCATTGTGCAAGGTGCCTGAATAGAAAGACAATGAAATGACAGACCTTGACTTCAAGAAATTTGCGTTCCATTAGGAATGGCCATTCTAGAACCATCTAGTGAGACTGCAGAATAGGACTCAGCCTTGTTTTCCCTGCTAAACATTTACAAAGTTCTCCTGATCGAAAAGTTACTCAAATGCACAAAGAATATGATATCTATGCAAACAATGGAGCTCCATTAGTTTGAATTCCAAAGAAGAATCTCTAGAGACAACTGAGAAGTGAAATAAAGAGTTTACCCATAACTTTGGGCCATTTACTCATAGGATACCATATGAGGCCAACAGCTCAATTCAAAAACCACAGGAAGAGTGGGAAAGAGCCAAGAGGGGAAACCTGGATTTGCTCATGTGTTGTGTGGCCCAAAAATCTATCGGAAGCTGGAAAGGTTCACCTAAAGCTCATTTTGCTGGCCCCGTCATTTTATACATGAAGAAACTGAAGCCTAAGGAATCAATTTGACTTCCCAAGTTAATACAACTTGTGTGTGATACTCGGTTGATTCTCTAGATTTAAGGAAGTGATGGAGAAGATGCACTCATGTAAATAAAACTTAAAAGCATGCCATGCATACATTTTGGGGGGAAAGAGACAGTTGTTAAGCGAGGAGCTGGTGCATGTGACCAAGCCCAGATCATCCAGTGTTCTTGCCATCCTACTACCGTGATGATGGAATCTTCAGTCTTCCAAACATCATAGGCTAGTCCCTCTCCTCCCCTCACTTGAAATTATTTGGCCCTTCTTGTGAACTTTGGGGTTTTCACTCGGATCCTCCCGTCTTCCATCCCAACCCTTCCTGAGCCATCAATAGACTTAAGCTGTTTTTTAATGCTCCCCTTGTACTTGCCTTGTCTCCTGTCAAGCCAGCCAGAAGTTGGGGGTTTTTATCAGGAAGATGTTTCAAAGCGCCTGCCCTGCAGCCATCCCATCCTACACCGCCTTTGACAGAATCCTAATGACGAATTCTCCAATACATAAGAGACCATCTCCAGCTGTACAACTGAAGAGTTTCCGGGGGCCTGTAGAGTTCTCTGACCTCAGCCCTATTTTTTCCCCTGATTTTGATCTGAGAGAAAGGTGCCTCCTGACTTCCAGAACCCCTCAAGTTCGCCTGGCGGGGAAGGAGCACTAGCTTAACCAGTCCTAGCAAGACTTAAAACAGGGCACTCAGGATCAAAGTGACCAACAGGCCAGAGAATTAGCCACTGAACCAGCCCTGGAGAGAACCCCATTAAAAGCTGCCTCGTTGCCAGTGGTTAAGGCTCAGGAAAAAAACATCAACCCAGAGGGTTTGTGGCTTTTAAAGTAGTCACACGCCAGACTCCATGCTTTTAATGCACCAGTGGTGAGTTCGGGGTTCCGAAAGATCTGGGTATGGAGGAGTGAATACACTGGAATCTTTTTTTTTCCTTTAAAGACTCAGGTACCTCTAAAGAGTTGAGCTTCTGTCTTGACATTTCCCTTAGAATCAAATTAAAGGATGGCGCCCTATTTAAGAAGCAGTGAGAAGAGAGAAACCTGCACCATGTGCACAAACACACACACACACACACACACACACACACACACACACACACACACACACACACACACGAGAACTGGTGAGTCTGGATTAAAAATAACAAACCAGAATGGTTCGATCAGCGAACCCACACTTCATTTTTCTCTTCTCATCGTCTGCTTAGTGAAGAGGCGTATACAAGCATGGGGATGATCATATGAAGGCGGGAAAGACACAACTGTCAGGCTTCAAGGACAAAGCCCCCTCTGACAATGCCGTTCCTTAAATCCAGACATTAGAGCCGAAGGAATGAGAGAAGAAGACCAAAAAAAAAAGAAAGAAAGAAAGAAAAAAGAAAAGAAAAGCAGCTCACTCATGGATAGCTTACTGAGGATACTGGGAAGATTATGCTAATCCTGGCTTCATTGTCCCCTGCAAAATGTTTTCATATCAGCCCTTTTATCTGGGGAAGAAGGGATGCCCAACCTCTCAACTCTGTAACAGCCAGCACTTTCTGTGTGGTTTCTGCGTAATTAACACCGGCCCAGGGCCTTTTCATTTGTCCTCCTCCAGCTTATGGCCTTTAAGGATGTCCACAGGGGAGCGTCTCTCACCCTTTGCTTGTGGCCTGAGAGTCACAGCTTATGCTTACATCTGTATGCCATCTGTTAATGGCAGAGGGAGCAAAACTTGGGCAAACTTTTACTTTTCCATCAGAGAATGCGACAGACCAAATCAGCTGGCCACGGGACTGGCGAATTATTCTTTTCCCCCTACCACTCCAAAGGAGCAATTCAAGCCAACTGGCGCGCTTTGCACATCAGATTCTGCCTCATTATAATCTAGCTTTCATTCAGGACTTAAACTACATGAAAGCAGTCGCTTAGGTGGGGAATTGAATGGACCAAAGGGATGAATTGTGTTGGGTTGTGTTGGGTTGTTTTTAAAGGACTGTATTTCAGTGTCCCCCGTATTTAATTTCAGAATCATGTCAGCTATGGGTCACATGGGATATCGTGGAAAGGAGGAGGCTGTTGGGGGCCCCATGGTAAGGCAGGCTTGAAGAATGAAGACTGAACTCCACCCACTGCACTCCCTTTAATGATTTTCCTTGCTTTTTGTTGGCAAAGGTCAAACACATAGGAAAATAATGCAGGCCAATCTTCAAGATGAGAGACGTTTTGAGGAAATATCAATGAGGGGCCATAGGCCACAACACTCCTGTTTATTGTACTTGTGGGTGTGAGAATGATGTTTTTTCAGGTTTCCCAGTAACATTTTAAAAGAATAAGGATGCTAGTTGGAGACTCAAACACCAGAGATACCGTAGAGTTCCCCTAACTGAACTCAGTGACCTAAATCAATAGATAAATGGAAAAAGAAATAAACTGGATAGATGATGCATAAGTAGATACAAAGAAAGATGGATGGATGGATGGATGGATGGATGAATGAATGAATGAATGAATGAAACCTCCTCCTTTTTCTGTTACCCATATATTTCCTCAAGGACTTTCCAACATATCTTGTCATTAAATAGATCTATTCCTGTTTAAGGAGATTTTATTGATCCTCAAATATGAAAGAAATAATCCCTTAGAGATATCTGTTAGTTAATATACCTATCTACAAGATACTTGCAGTCATTTTTAATGTGATACAAAATGATGCAATTCAGAATCACGCACTGGACTTTTGCTGAGAGCTTCCTGGGTATCGAGCAATCTACCAGAAGCGAGGGAGATACAAAGCTTGGTCAAGACAATTTCTGCCCTCAAGGATCTTATAGCCTAGTGGTGATTCTTGCCTGTTGGCAGCAGAATTTAGATCCACCCAATATCAAATGTTTCACACAGGAGTTTTTAACCTCTTTGTCTCGGGGACTCCTTTGGCAGTTTGGGGAAACCTGTGGAAACCTTCTTAGAATAGTTTCCTCCTTACAGTTATAACTAAAGGAACTGTTCAATCTCAGCTTGAGATTGAAAAAAGAAAGATGCAATTTTTCCCCACCCAAACTCACCAGCTCCCTTAAATCTATCCATATACCCCAGAGACTACGGAAGTCAGATTGAGAATCTGATTCTAACAACAGTTCTAGGAAAGAGGGTCATCCAGTGTGAGAGTTGGCAAAAGGGATCTGATCCTAAGAGAATTCCCACTGTCATTGCTAAGGGGTCATTCAGTCTTTGCTTGTTGACCTCCAGTGGGGAACCACTACCTCTTGAGGCAATCCCTTACACTCTACAAGAGCTCCCATTGTTTTTTGTTGGATTTTTTTAAACAGCACATCTTTAATTGTCTGTTAATTACATATAAAACAAAGAAATATCACAATTAAAACCAAAATACATATAGCTTTAATGCACGATGCCTGGATACCTTTTTATACCACTCTCAACAGCCACCCATATCTCAAAACATCATTAGTTAGTCGTCTATTGAAAGATTGAAAGTTAAAGTTATAAAGTTAAACACAGATTATTTTACTAACGTCTGGGGTCTAAATCTCTCCACATTTTCCACTCAGAAGAAGAAAAGAGATTGAGGAATTATTTAAGAAGTTGACTACAGGGGTAGCTGAGGGGCTCAGTGGGTTGAGAACCAGGACTAGAGACAGGTGGTCCTGGGTTCAAATTTGACCTCAGACTCTTCCCAGCTGTGTGACCCTGGGCAAGTAACTTAACCCTCATTGCCTAGCCCTCACCACTCTTCTCAGAACTAGTACACAGTATTAATCCTATAATGGAAGGTACGATTTTAAAAAATAAAAAAAGAAGACGTTGGCTACAGTTCTGCCCTTCCACACAGTCCATCTTTCACAATCTAAGACTTTGCATTCAATTCAATGGTAAAAACTAAGGATATAGATAAGCAGAAAACTGAGAAAGATAGGAAATGTAGCAGAGGCATTCTGATAACTGTTAAATAACGTGGTCTCTGGACAGAGGAGAGGGAATGTATATGCAGATACATTTTAAATTTTAGTCTGAATTATTAATATTTCCTCAACCAATTACATCCAGGTCATCAATGAAACAAATCTTTTTTTAAACCCTCACCTTCTGTCTTGGAACCAATATTGGTTACCAAGAATGGTAAGGGCTAGGCAATGGGGGTCAAGTGACTTGCCCAGGGTCACACAGCTGGGAAGTGTCTGAGGCCAGATTTGAACCTAGGACCTCCTGTCTCTAGGCCTGGTTCTCAATCCACTGAGCCACCCAGCTTCCCCACAATGAAACAGGTCTTAATTTGTATTAGTTGCTGATTTCTGCCATCTAAATATGTCCAATGGAAGCTGGGTCGAAGCCAACTGCTCCAAGTTTTGCTTACTCTATCCTCTAAGCCACATTGTCTCCATTGCAACTTGAGCCTCTTCTTCCTCCAAGTTCATCACACCAAGCTATTTCACATAATGCACCAATTCATTTGGCATTGCCAAATGAAGTAAGGCAGTCAATTACCTTCTCCATTCCCAACTCTATTGACGTTTCCAATGCTTTAATTTATTATTGGCAAAATTGGACAAGCAATCTGATGTAATAGAGGGAAAAACTGAGTAAGCATCAGGAGATATGGATTTCCATCTCAACACTGCCATTCATTAGCTGTATGATCTCTCCCCATTCCAGTCCACCCTCTAAACTGCTATCAAACTGATCTTCCTAAGGCGAATGTCTGACTTTGTCACACTCTTCCTTAAAGTCCAGGTTACTTCTAGAATAAAAATATTCATTTCTCAACTTGACATTTAAAGGTTCACTCTATACAGCTGTGAATTTTAGATTTATTCCACCCTGCTTAGTCTTTGGAATTCTAGCAACCAGGAATGTATACACCCTCACTTAAGGATTAACTGTAGGGGAGAATGGTCTATGACTGGCATGTGCTAGCAAGTGACAAATCAGAAACATCTGACTGACCCCCTGGGCCTTCCTAAGCAAAGCTTAAGTCACCATTGGTACATGTGAGACACAGGAAGTGATGTAAAGAACTGCCTATATTTTGCGTGACTTCCCGTGAGCTCTCTTGGCGGTGTTGGGAGGTTTTGGCGGCATTTGGCATGCTTGTGGCATTGGTGGACTTTGGCAATGGAGGTCACTGGGAGGAGCTCTGTAGTGTGGTTTAGGTGAGGTGGTTTCCCTGAAGGACCTTGGTGAGTGAGAAGGCTGACTCCCCTTTTCCTTGATCTTCTGAAGGCACTATCTTCCAAGGAGGCCCCTCATCTTGGAGGAGGTCTCATGGCTAGAAACTGAGCTAAATTTAATCTTCTGAGAAGGTATCTTGGCAGAAGCCTCTGAATTCCCCTTGGCTTAGGTCAGATTGGAGCAGATCTTCTACCCTTTCACTTTTCTCCTTCTTCTTAATTTCTTCTTTCTATTGTAAATAAACCACCATAAAATCCCATACTGACTTGAGTATTTCTTTGGGATTGAATTTAAATCCCTGGTGACCACTAATATAACATATATTAATCTAAACCCCTAATTTTACCCCGAACATGGGTAAGCTAAAATCTGTCTTTCCAGCCTAATTTCATATACTTCTTCACCCACTCAATATTCCAGCCAACGTAGACCTCTAGTGATTCCCTGAGCTTCTTTTTCCATCCTGTCTTTGTTTTCTCCCCCCTTTCATTTTAATAGGCTGGCCAAATGCCAAAATTCATTCCCTCTTCATTTCTACCTTTCAGTATGCTTCCCCTCCTTGTAATTCCTTCCCTGACTTCCACTCCCTCCCCATTACACCTCTCTGCTTCCTCAAACTACCTTGTATTTACTGATCTGTGTTCATGATTGATTCCTTCTAATTGTATATAAACCTCTTGAAATCACGGACTGATGTATTTTATTTCTGCTGCTGTTTATTCAACAGCCTGATAAATGCCTGGTATACAGCAGGTGCTCACTATTGATTGAGTTAAACAAATTATTTTTCCTCTTTGAGTTTCAGTTATAAAATAGGGATGATACTGTGATTCTATTGTTCCATGATTTAGCTCTGGGCCACTATTACCTTAACTATAAAATGAGTGGATTCAACTTATTGATTTTTAAGATTATATCCAGCTTTCACAGTCTAAGAAGTTACAGTTATAGAGACTAGGCCACTCCTTCAGAAAGAGCCTTTGTTCATAACGGGAGAGTAACTAGATAGTTCAAAAATGTTCAACCAAGCCAGAATTCTCATGAGGGTTGAAAAGGCTTCATTGGTATGAAGGAGGACCCTATGCCACCAAAGTGGTATGTCCAAGACCCTGAGCAATGCCAGACCTGTTGACACTAAAGATCCTGCTTTAGAAAATAACCATACGCTCAGGGCTTGCCCTTTTTGGCAGCAGTGTTGTTTGGGTACCTGCCAGCACATGTACACACTTTGGGTCTGACCTTTACTACAGTAATGGCATTGGGCCAGTGCCAGAGTCCTTGCCCTTTGGCTCCTTGCCCATAACCTGCCCAAGATGTGCCACTCTCTCAGCAGTGTACACACTGTCATGTGTAATTGCCAAAGAGAAACAGAGACAGGGCATGACGAACATTCCACTGGGGGAGGGGATGATTTATTTATCTTCTTCATTTCAAGTTATATTAGTTTGAGCAAATAGGATGCTTTGAACAGTGCCAAGTACATTATGGGTTCACAGAAATTTTTTTTAATGACAGGAACAGAAGGAGAGGAAAAGATAAACATACTTTATTCTCTCTTCTCAAGCTGATCATGATTTGGGCAAATAATTTTGGGGATTATTTTTAAGAGAACTTATTCAGTAAACTCTCTAAAATTATATGTTATATTTGTGAAGAGATACTTTTTTCATGGTTTTTATAAATCATTTCATACTTTGTAGGGACAATGGAGAAATATGGATTAGAGAGTAATATGGTATGAAATAGATGACAATACAGTCAAAATGGATTCAAAAAATGTTCCAGTGGAAGTTGTTAATTATTCAATGTCAAAATGGTGAGAGGTCTGGGGTGGAGTACCCCAGGGATCTATGCTTTGCCCTGTACTATTTAATGTCTTCATCAATGATATGGATAAAGTCATAGATGACTGGCTCATCAAACCTGCAAATGACAGAAAACTGGCAAGGATAGTTAACCTATGGAATAACATAAATAACAGAATCAGTATCCAAAAGGATGCTGACAGGTTAGGGCATTGGGCAAATAATAATAAGTTTATATTCATTAGGGATAAATATGAAGTCTAGAGTTTGGGGTTCAAATACAAATGGGGAGATGCTTGGAAAGACAATTTTTGTTTCCCCCCCCAAAAAAAGAAAGGATCTGGGGGTGTTATGAGCTGCAGAGTCAATAAGAGATAGCAATGTGATATGGCAGCCAAAAAAAGTGTAAGTGATCTTGGACTGCATTAATAGAGGCATAGCTCTAGGAACAGGGAATGATGCTCCTACTATAATCTGTCCTCATCAGACTTCATCTGAATAGTCTAAAGTCCTCACTGCCAAGGTTTCAAAAAAGACCCTGAAAGCTGCAAAGAATTCAAAAGGCAACTGATGTGGTGAATGGCTTTAGAGATATTGCATATAAGAATCAGTTGGAGAAAGTGGGCATATTTAGCCCAGAGAAGAGAAGACCAAGGTGAATTTGATAACTGATTTTGTGTATTTAAAAAGTTATCAGGTGGAGGAAGGATGAGACTTAGTCTACTTGGACCAAGAAGTAGAATTATGAATGGATGGAAATTACGAAGAGGACAATTTAGACTCCAAAAAATGTTCTAATAACCAGAGCTATTAAAAAGTGGAATAAGTCACCTCTAGAGATGATGGGTTCCCCTTCCTTACGGGGACTTAATAGCCATTTCTCAGATATACCATATGGTGGATTTCTTTTCTAGATGGATTAGAATAATTAGCCACTGTGGTTTCCTATAATCCTTGGATTTTATGATTCTTTTAGTAATTCACCATCCCCAGAAGTTCTCTACCAATGAAATCACACACACACACACACACACACACACACACACACACACACACACACACACACACCCTCTCTTCACCCACCCCAAGAGCAAAGATGGAAGTTTCCAAAAGGATTGAGCAATCATAAAAATAGGTCTTCATTCACAATTTGGACTCTTGTGATTTTTAAAGCACATGCAAAACTATTAACATAAACCAAGAGTTCTCTTCTCTTTCTGGATCTTAGCAGGAAAGACAAGAGAACCACAAAGGAAATTCTCCAGCCTAAAGAAAAATCCCTTAAATGTTGGGTGGGTGGCTTCTTGGAAACACAGACACCATTAAAAAAGGGGTTTCTATGTGCCAACTTAAAAATAAGAGTGGACCACAGACTCTCTACCATAGTTTATCCATCTTCTGATTCTCTAATAGAAAGTCATGACTTTGGTCATCTCAACCTTGTGTTGATTATTTCATGCTCATATGTGATCCTATCTACATATGCATTTCATACCAACATGTAATCCTATCTGTGCACGTATCCTCAGGAGAATGTAATCTCCCTGAGGACCAGAACGGTTGTGTTTTTGTCTTCATATCACCAAGGCTTGGCACATAATAGTTGTATACTAGATGTGGATTGTTTGATTGAATGATGGATAATGGTTGTTGATTAATTGAATAATTGATAATGCTTCTTAATTAAAAGATGAATAAATGCCTGTTAATTAAATGAATGACAAATGCTTGTTGATCGATCGAATGATTGATAAATGCTTGTGTAATTGAATCGAATCAGATTTTCCAGAGTAATGATATAAACCTTTCCATTTTCAGGCAAAGATGACTTTTAAATGAGAATATCCTATAATAGAAATGCTATCTAAACAGCCGAAGTCACCTATTTCAGCTTTCCTCCTTTCCATTGGGTGACATTTAACCACTTCATGAATGTTCTACCTCAGGAAAACAGACTCCCCATGAAAAAAAAAAACAAAAACAAAAACAAAACCCCAAACCCGACTCGCCCACTACCTGGAGGTTTACTTGCTATAAGCTGTTTAGACCACATGAAACCTGCAACACACTGTCAGATCTTTACAAATTTCATGAAATCTTTTTCGGATATCCCCAAAATCCTGAACGGCTTGAATCTTTTGTGTCCCAGCACTGGGGACTGACCCGTAATCTCTTTCCCAGCCAGGATCCCAAATCTGCAGGCAACCTTGTCACTGACTCCAGCAGCTGCCTAAATCCGGCGGAGGGGATGCCAGCAATCCACCTTCTAAGAGAACCCCACAAGGGCTTTGCTTTCCCAGCGCCTCGAGGAGGGCCTGAAAGGAAGGTCAGAGGTGACCAAAAAGATAAAGTGACGGGACAAGGAGATCAGTGGATCTGGACCTTCCTGTCTGTTCCCTTCGAGACACCAACAGCATCGGCTTCATTTGGAAAAGCCTCAGTTTTTGTTGGAAGAATTTGGGGAAAGGGAAGGGTTTTGTCATCGGTTTTTAGGATTTTTTTTCTTTTTTTCTTTTCTACGTGCAATTTAATTTTTGTCTTGTTTTGCGGTGATGCTCTGTGTGTGTGTGTGTGTGTGTGTGTGTGTGTGTGTGTTGGTCAGATCACTGTTCGTCTATCTAAAAGCCTCATTCAGTCGTTCTTGTCACGAGTACTTTGTCTTACACAGGCCGTATTACTCTTGTAAACAGAGGCAGCATCAAAGTGAGAGGAGAGCCAGTCGCATCAGTGGATTAAGGCCTTCTGCATGATAAAGTAGCTACCTAGGGGGGGGATAAACTTAATATGTGAAAGAATGTTATTGAGAAGGAATAAAGTACCAAAACTCTGTCATTCTCTCGGTAATGTCCCAATCTAATGCCTGACACTGGGGCCTTAGGCCAGGGTTAGTGTTAATCAATGAAATACCCATCTGGGTGCCCCATCCTTATCGCTATTTAAAACTAGCCTAAACTCAATTATTGTCCCTTAGAGACCAAGATGGGATATTAAGTTGAGTGAAAGGAATTGTGTCCCACAAAGGAATCCCAGTGTTCGAATGCCGAGGTGTCAACACTGCTAACTAAATTTCAGCTAAACAGAGATTAAATGCTGCTTCTTAGGACATGAAAAAAGTTGCATAGATTACATCTGGCTAAGACTCCTTGTGTAGAGAACAGCTCAAGTCTGCTTAGCAGAGTCATCAACCTGGAGTGTCCATTGTGAGCCCTGGATGACATTGTTTGTTCCCCATCAGTATTACGCAACCAGCCGAGGCGAGGGAAGGGGAGCCGCCACAAAGAGAAAACCCAAATTCAAATCCTTAGCCAAAGAACTGAAGGATAGGAAAATTCCCAGATTCAGAGCAGGTCTGAAAATGAGGCCAAAAAGCCATGCTTCAAACGAGCTCAATCGGGAGATGATTTTTGGCAAATGGGATGAAAGGAATATTTCTCACAGTCTGTCTTTGCTCATTAAGTTCTTTTGGTGGAGATCACCTCAACACAAAATGGCAGCCCTTTTCATCACCAGAAAGGTCCTGCCATTTCTTTTGGTGCCTCCAAATGATCTCAAGAAATAAAGCCAGATGCAGAGATGCATTATATGTACATGCCATCAGTCAGTAAGCATTCACTAAGAACCAAGTACTGTGCTAAATACTGGGTATACAAATACAAGCCAGAAAAAGGAAGGGAGTTCCTGACCTCAAGGAGTTGACATTCTAGTGGGAGAAAACACATTAAAATGGAAGCTATCAAAGGCAGAGAGGTACACACTGAGGGGCATGATGGAAAAAAGTCTGGATGACTTTTCTGGACCTTCTCCCAAAAAGGAGGTTCTGGGAAGAATTCATTGAAGGTGAAAAAAGGTTCAGGAATAAATTGAGGAAGCGACTATGGCATGGTACCCCATTGGGGGTTTGGGGATGAATCAGCTAAAGTGCTCACCCCACCCCAAAGAAATAGGGAGAAAAACCTAGATCTTATAGGGTGGCATCTGCGAAGCTGAAGACTTGAATTATGTTCTTTCTATTCTTGTCTTCCCCTTGCATCTAAACAAAAATGCTTTTGTACACTCAGGACACCATGGTATAAGTTCACAACGCAATAATTAAGCATACCAACTACCGATGATAATTGCAATGGTAGCTTATTCTTGACGTGCCTTTTTGCCCATCTACCATTACATTTCCCAATTTGCAAAATTCTAACTTATCTCAGGAATTCTGACTTTCCCTGGTCCTCTAGAAGCCTAAATCCGTTTGGTTCCCATGGGGAAAAAAATGTACCTGCTGAAGAAACCTCATCCCTCAGTTCCTTAGATATGCTTTTTGTTTCGCTTGATGACTTCTGAAATGTTGACATGAAGTCAGGTTCTGATCCCTTTAAGGAGTCAAGCGGTAAAATGGAAAAAGCATTCCCCAAGAGAGATGGACTCTGGGTCAGAGTTAAGGACAGCTAAGAGGAGGTGCAGGAATTAAACTCCCATCTCTGGCTCCATAGGTAGCAAATCATTTTGTTTAGTCATTTCAGTTGTGTCTGACTCTTCATGGCCCCATTTGGGGTTTTCTTGGCAAAGATACCAGAGTAGTTTGCCATTTCCTTCTCCAGCTCATTTTATAGATGAGGAAACTGAGGCAAACAGGATCAAGTGACTTGCCCAGGGTCACACATCAGCTAATAAGTGTCTGAGGCCATATTTGAACTCAGAAAAATGAGTCTTCCTCACTCCCATACCAATGTTCTATCCATTGTACCACCTAGCTGGCTAGCAGGTAGTAGAAATAAAAATTGAACCTACATCTTGCTGACTGGGTCTAGCACCCTATTGACTGGTGTCACAGTTATCTCTAATCCTTACCCTACTGTCTTGCCCATTAGAGATACATCATGGGAGCAGCTAAGTGGATTGTGAATCAGGCCCAGAGATGGGAGATCCTGGGTTCAAATGTGACCTCAAATACTTCCTGGCTGTGTGACCCTGGGCAAGTCACTTGACTCCCCATTGCCTAGCCCTTACCACTCTTCTGCCTTGGAGTCAATACACAGTATTGATTCTAAGACAGAAAGTAGGGATTAAAAAAAAAAGAGATACTTCATGAATGTTGGTTGATATAAGCTGAGTTCATTTCTACAAACTGCTATGACTTCTCATCTACACTGTCTATATCTTGTATATACCTTTTTTGTGTGTTGTCTCTCTCATTAAAACTGTGGACTCCTTGAGTACTTGAGGACAGGGACAATGGGGGGGTTGTCTTTATTTGTGCCCCCCAGCACTTAGCCCCTTGCCTGGAATATTGTAGCTGCTTAATAAATGTTTATTGGTATTGATAATATGAATGTTGTTGACTACATAGTAAATGGTTGATAAAGGAAGGAAGGAAGGAAGGAATTATTATTATGTACAATTAATAATTATTGGTATTTATTAAGGTATTTCAAGTTTATAAAATGTTTTACATATCTTACCTCTTATTTGAACCAGTAGGGCTATTACTCTAAGAGCCATTTTTGTGCAAGAATGAATGTTATCATTTTAAGGCTGTATAACTCAGAGAGGTTAGGGAATTTGCCCAAGGTTGCACAGTTAACATGCAGGACAATAAAACTTGAACTCAAGGCTAAGAATCAGTCCCGTGCCCAATATTCTTTTCTGTACAACACATTGTCTGATGAAAGATGAAAGCAAGAAAAGACATGCTCTTCAGCAGCTAAAGTGGGGCCTGAAGTGTGCTCCCTCAATTAAGGAGAGTACAGTGTAGCTGATTAACCTGCATGTTACCTTGGTAACCTGAGAATTATGCTGTAAATGAAATATGTTCAGTGATAGGTACCTTTAATCAGACAAGAGGCTCAGGAGCATTGGAAAGAGAAAGCCACAGATCTGAGGTTTCTGGTACTTAAACTGTTCGTGAAACAACCCTCTCTCCTGACAAGAGGAAAGCATCACCATTACATATTAAGTAAGTAGAGAATAATCCATAGCAAACCAAGTGCATTTCTGACACACCCAGGGCTCCCATGGAGACATGAAGACCCTAGAATATTATTGTGGCTATAATTCTGCTCAGTCTGTTTAAAAGAAAAGCCACTCCAGCCATAGCACTGCTGGGTTTGTACCCCAAAGAGATAATAAGAAAAAAGACTTGTACAAGAATATTCATAGCTGCACTCTTTGTGGTGGCAAAAAAATTGGAAAATGAGGGGATGCCCTTCAGTTGGGGAATGGCTGAACAAATTATGGTATATGTTGGTGATGGAATACTATTGTGCTGAAAGGAATAATGAACTGGAGGGATTCCATGTGAACTGGGAAGACCTCCAGGAAGTGATGCAGAGTGAGAGGAGCAGAACCAGGAGAACATTATACACAGAGACAGATACATTATGGCACAGTCAAATGTAACAGACTTTTCTACTATCAGCAATACAATGATCCAGGACAATCCAGAGAAATTTATAAGAAAGAACACTATCTACATCCAGAGGAAGAACTGTGGGAGCAGAAATGCAGAAGAAAAACATGATTGATTATTTGGTTCAATGGGGATATGATTAGGGTTTTGGCATTAAAAGATCACTCTACTGCAAATATGAATAACTTGGAAATAGATTTTAAACAATGATACATGTATAACCCAGGGGAATTGCTTATCAGCTTTGGGAGAGGGGGAGGGAAAGGGGGAGAAGTCATGGATCATGTAATCATGGAAAAATATTCTAAGTTTTTTTTTAAAGGGAAAAAAACCACTTAGGGTGAAGTGATTTTCAAGAGACAATGTGACAAATATGGACAAAATACTAGGCTTAATACTTAGGTCCAAATTTTTCTTCTGGCCTTGCAAGATGTCTTTGGATAAGTCACAACCTTGACTTTAATATCTAGCTCCTTAACTTTACTGAACCTCAATTTCCTCATGTGAAAAATGCAGACAATAATGTCCACCATACTGGTCCTCTGAATTATTGGTGGCTAAAATGAGATAGTGTATACAAGTGCTTTGTAAACTTTAAAGCTTTGGGCAACTGTCATTTTATTTTTAAGTGAGTCATCCTACAATGTAAGGCATTACTTGAAGATGTGCAGATTCGTTTAAAAACATCCACACACAAAGAGACATTCACTGTCTCTTCCCACTCCCATGCTCCATCTGTTGGCATCTTAACCAGGATTCAAAACTCAGCCCCAAATGGAAAGAATCTTAGAGAACAATAGTCCAACCCTTTCATTTTATGAAGGAGGACTCTGGAAAAATGACTTGCCTAAGGTTGTAAAAAGAGTTAGAAGGAAATCTAGAAGAGAGAGAGGGAGAGGGGGGAGAGACAGAGACAGAGACAGCAAGAAAGAGAAAGAGAGAGGGGGGAGGAAGGAAGGGAGGGAGGGAGGAGTTAGCTATAACATAAACATACTCAAGCAAAGTTTATTCTCACATTGTCCACATCTAAAAATGCATTTCTCATTCTTCATATTTATCCATCATCTCTCTGTCATGAGGTGAGTGACAGTTTTCTTTATATGTCCTCTGGAAACAGTTAATCATTGTATTGATCAGAATTCTGAAGTCATTCAAAACCATTCAGTTTTACAATATTGAGTATGGCATAAATTATTTCTCCTGGTTCTGCTTACTTTACTCTGAAGCAATTCCTACAAGTCTTCCTAGGTCTCCTGAGACAATTTTATTCTTTATTTCTTACAAAACAAAACTATCCCATCACATTCATAGACCACGATTTACTCAATCTTTCTCAAGTTTATGGGTAGCCTGATGGACTCACAAGTTAATTATATAAAAAATTCAAAAAACATTCATTTGATAACTACTAGAGAGCAGGGGCTGTCTTTTACCTTTCTTTGTATACCCATTGCTTGGGACAATGCCTGACACATAATATAAATGTATACTAATTAAGAGCATTTATTCCAAGACTAAACAAACTCTTTGTAAAAATAATGAGTCCACAGTATTCATTCTATGACACAAAATGGTTTTGACACCTAAACCAAAGAGAGAAGTGTTATAATATTTATATTATAGAGATAGTGAGATAGAAACTAGAGAAGTAGTGAAAGACTAGGGAAAAGGGGGAAAGAAATCTATAGATCAATATCCCTAAGGGCAGTTAATACAAATATGTTAAATGAAATATTGACAAAGAGACTATAGCAACATGTCACAAAGATTTTATACATTATAACTATGTAAGATTTATGCCAGAAATGTACAATGGGGACTTTTTTCCAAAAATTTTAAGATTGTTTTAATATTATGAAAATTATAAATACAATTAGTTATGTTAGTAACAAAAACAACAAATATGCAGTTATACCAATAGATGCAGAAAAATCTTTTAACAAAATAACATGTCCACTTCTATTGAAGAAAATTAAACACTTCAAAACTGAGGAATAAATGAATATTTTTCTTAAAATGGTAAATAGCAAATATATAAAACCAAGAGCCAGCATTGCATATAATGGGGCTAAACTAGAGTCCTTTCCAAAAAGCTCCAGGGTGAAAACAAAGACGTCCATTGTCACCACAATTTTTTGTTATAGTGCTAGAAATGTTAACTATAATAATAACAGAAATAAAAAATGGATCGATAAGCATAGGTAAAGATGACTTTTCCTGTGGGATAATCCTGGCATACTTAGAGAACTCTAGGATTAGTTAAAAATTCATTGAAACAATAAATAATTTCAACAGATTTTCAGGAAATAAAATAAATCCCCATCAATTAGGATCTTATATTCTAATATGGGGAAAATAAAACATAAGAAGGACCTGGAAAAGAAGAGAGATAGGCAGAAAGGAAGATATAGATATAGATATAGATATAGATATAGATATAGATATAGATATAGATATAGATATAGATATAGATATAGATATAGATATAGATATAGATATAGATATAGATATAGATATAGATATAGATATAGATATAGATATAGATATAGATATATAAGGGGAGGAGGCAAAGCAGTTGGTGGGAATTGAATCAGTCCTGACAGTGAATTAAGACTAAGAAAGAAGTGATGAAGTGGACAAGGCTAGGGCCCCTCACAAATTGATGATACTGGCCAGAGACACTCCAATCAATAGAGCAAGACCCAGAATATAGACATTTCCTGAATCCTGGTTTCCCAACTTCTGATCTAGTACTCTTCCTACTATATCAATACACTCAGTGAATAAACATTTATTGTCTACTTTATGGTAGGTACTGTGCTAAATGCTATCTCTTGAACATGAGAAAGAATGCTATATTTGGAATCATGGAACCTGGATAAAAATTCAATATCTGCCATTCAATTCTGGTATGGACTTGAGTATATCATTTAATTTATCTGGTCTTCCAGTTTCATACCTCTAAAATGGGGTAGATAAGGACTTTGGACTGAATGACTCATTACATTCCTTCTCACTTCAAATCTAAGATTGTGTGATTGTTAATGAAGGAAAATCTCAAGGATAAAGAATATCTATTGTCCTGAATATGATATGCAATTAGATGGGCATTCAGTAGAATTTGGAAAGATGGACAATTAATTAAATAGAAAGGGGGAAAAAGACTGGATTTTTTAATTGTGTAGAACTTTTCTAAAACAAAAGCCCATCTTTAGTACCAATTTTATTCCAGTGATTCGCCAAATATCAAATATCACAGTCTCCCAAAATTGTAGAAGTTGCAGGTTACCCTAAGGGCAATGGAGATAAACATGCTGGTTATCGTAGGCTACAACATAACATTAGTGAAGAATTACACCAGAGAAATTACCTAAAATATAATAACAGAGAAATGCAGGATCAGAAAAGGTCAGTCAGCCACATAGCTAGAGTGAAAGATAACTACTAAACAGTTTATGTGTTCTATTGTTACGTACACAAAATGTCAAGAAATCTACAGCAAGGTCCTCTATGGATGATTTATGGGAGAATATATTCAAGCCTGACACATTAGGAAAAGGTGGATAAATTGTGACTTGTACTTTTTAGAAAGAGAACCTACATAAATAAGATAATGATTCAACAAGAATATCAAAGAAGATATTAGTAACCATTAAAATGCAATTCTTTGGCTGGAAAGTATGACTTGTGGATGACAAGATTGAAAATTTCTATATCTGGTATTGGGTTTTAAAATTCTAGCCATTCAATGATTCAGTTCTTATCATTATATACATATATACAATCATATATGTATAGAATTATTATGTATATCAGCAATGATACCAAATCATGGGTTCAAAAACATAAGAACCAAACTTCCTGCCCTCGGAGAGCTTCCTTTCTAGTTAGGGGAAGGGTACCAGTACAAAATGTACATAAGTAAATACTAAGTGTCTACACGGTGATTTCAAGAAAACATAGTGCCAATAAGAGATGGAGTTGAGGAAGGAGTAGATTCTATGAATGTATACCATCTGTAAGTAGACCGATGTGCTTACCCAAAATAAGTAGACCATTGCCTATGGAAAATAGCTAGCTGACCAGTTGGACTGGAATGAATAAGACATTAAGGGGAATAATATGAAAAAAATACAAGAGGGCAGGAGGAATATTGTAAAGAGCTTTAAATGCTAGGCTAGCTATAATAGAGTAAATGAAGTCTTTTGAGGTGAAGGAGGGGAAGTGTTACAAGGTCAGATCAATAAACTAGCAATATTCACTTGTCTTCTATGTGGAGTATGGAATGAAGAATCAATTAGACCTGTCTGGAAATAGCTGCAATGACCCGGGTAAGAGATGATAAGGACCTAACTTGTGTGAAGTCCAGATGACTGGAGGTAAGAGTAGAGATATAAAACATGTTCTGGAGAAATTCTTGACTGGACAGGACAACTGATTGATTGAATATGGAGTCTGAAGGAGGGATCAAAAGAAATAGAGATATTTGGAGGAGGCATTAGTTTGGTGTGTAGTGGGGTGTTTGTTCCATTTTTCACATGTGGGGTTTGAAATACCTCCAGGGCATGTAGTAGGAGGTGCCAAATCCATTATCATCCATTAGTGTGTGCATAATTGTGTGTCTGAATCTAATGAGTGGGTATCAAAAGGCAGATTCCTAATCTCCATGGTGTCTTTGGAAGGAGCATCACACTTGCTCTGGGACAGAAATTTCTTCATGATTTCTACATGATTTCTAAATACCTTTTGTCTTTTGAAGAGATATAAAATGTGTCATTGGGGGGGGGGGAGTCTAGCAGACTTGCAGAGTGTGTTAGGGAATCACCAAAGCCAATGGTACTGATAGTAAAAGGCTTGTGTGGAGCACCACAGTAGGGGATCCTGGCATCTTGGAGGCACTAATCATATACTGGAAGGTGAGAAAGAGAACAGGGAGGTAACAAAAGTTGGGCAGTAGGGTGGGAAGGAGAGAAGAGAGAAGAAATAAAGATGTCACATTCTTCCTATTATTGACCCCTACATAGGACAACTAAGTGATAAATAGAAAGGAAACTTACAAAGAAGATTGTGTAAGCAATATTCAATTCTAGAGTTGGAAAGAACCTCAGAAGTCTCCTAATCCAATTCCCTAGGTCAGTTTCCTATTGATTAGTTACCCATTAACTGTCATGACAGGGAGAATTTTTCCTTGCTAATCTATTAAAAATAATTTGAGATTTGCTGCAACCAATGAAATACTCAAGTGCCTGCATAACACAGAGATCAGGCAGGAAAACCCAACAGGAGGTATCAGGGACAGAACAGATGACAAAATTTGAAGTCAGTTTAAACTCTCTAGAAAAAATAATGCTAACAGAATGATGGATTGAAGCAAGAAGAGTCACCTTTCACTAGGTTTTACTCTGCGTGGCGTCAAGTAAGTAGCATAGGTGATATTCTGCAAACTAAGAAAGCATCTGCCTTCTGAGAGGTAGTCTGTAAAACTGTCAGTCTTTCCAATAAATCAAGTAGCAAATGGAAAAACACCAATGATAATACTTGGTGTCAGCATCTCGAAATTGTTGGGGGATGTAAAGAATCCATTCTCAAGGTTTTTTTTTCCTTGTTAATCTCATGAGTTTGATCCAATATGGAGGTTTACTAGATACGAAATGATGCTTCCTTTGCTTATTTTCGATGGAGGGTGAACAGACGACTAGACAGAATGCACACTAATTGAAAAGGCAGGAGATCAGGAATCTAGTCCTATCCTTGCTGTTGAAAAATTAACCTATAGTTTGCGTTTTCCTGGTTTAGCCAAAGCATTGTTATTACTCACATACCCAAAGGGAGACATGGACCATAGACATGCAAACAGGTTTCACAATGATGTTTTCTAACCAGGCAGAGTATGGTGGACCAATTTAGAGCTTTAGACCAAAGAGACTGAGGATAATATAGGATTAAAAGATGAGTGAGAAGTAACACTCATGATGGAAGAAGGATTCATAGAGTTAGAAGAGAATGAAGGAAAGGTTCTCAGAACTCAGTGGACCAAGTTGTGATTGGAACATTCTAGGAAAATGTCTTACAAGTTGAGCAGGTGCTTTCCATTGTTCTGCTTTCAGAAACCTTCTTTTCTATGGGAATCTATTTCTTCCATAGTCTTTTTGCATTATTATTATTACCTATCTACCCACAAGTCTTTGCAGTAATGTCAAACTCTCAAGAAATACAGGGCTTCATTCTTGATTCTATACTACAACTATGGCTCATCATGCTCCCAGACTTACCATGACATGATGACTAGACAGCTACTCCAACTAACTTACTAATGTTGAATTTATATCATTTGGGGAGATAAAGGACATGAAATTTCTAAAATATTATCTTTCTCTCTCTTGGATATCATTTTCCTTATTGCTAAAATAGCTGTTGTGGTTCCAATTCTTTACCTATCTGGATCATACTTGGTTAAAGTAGTTGGTTAGATTATCTAATACTGTTTTAATACCATAAGGACAAAGATATTGACATTTTTTCTCTCCTTCTAGCATTGTTCTCTGCTTAGACAATGACTATTGAATTTAATTGAGTCCTTGAAGGAAGAATCCCATAAGTGACTGTGTGGTAGGACCAGACTTTGGTATAGAAAGAAGAGATAATTGCCAGCATCTGTAATTTTACCATTCCTGGGAAGGGCCCATCATCCCCATCCAAAACAATTATCTATAAACTCAATGATGCTCAAAAGCTATTTTCAAAGGAGTTTATTTGTGCATTGTACCAGAAAACCATCCTAAAGAAATTATTTCACCTAACATATAAAGAAGCATCTATGACGTTGGTGTCATACCAAAGATGTCTTAAATTTATACTAAGTTCTAAACAAAATTTCTAAAAATAATTTCAATAATTCCCTATTACCACTAGGATAAACCATAAACTCTCTATATAAACTCCTTAGCCTTACATTTGAGGCACTATACAGTCTGGTGTAGCTCCACTCTCCATTTCCAGGTATATCTTACATTATTCTCATTCATATAATCCATATCCTAGTCAACTCAACCTTCTTCAAATTCAGCATTTTATCTCCCATTTAAATTATTTGCAGAAGAAGTCTTCTCTGCCTAGAACTCACTCCCTCCTCATTTCTGCTTGTCAGAATCCTTATATTCTTTTAAGGATTAACCCAAATGTTGCTTCTTCTCAAGCTTTTCCTGGTCCCCATGATCATAAAAATTCTCTCCCTTCTAAAATTTTATTGGTTTTATTTATTTTTAATTCATCTTTTTAATACTGTATCCTTCTTCTAGAATGCAAATTCCTTGAGGACAGGAATTATATTTCATTTTTGTCTTTATACATTCTAGCTGAACACCCATAGTATGCCTTTAGTAAATGGTTATTTGACTGAAATGAAACAAAGCATAATTATAACGTATTCATTAACTGGGAAAAGGCTAGAGCACTTATGGTACTTTAATGGAATGGAATGCTATGATATGTAAAGAAATGATGGCTATGAAGTCAGCATGGTACTGTAGAAACATTTGGAGTAATAGGAAAAGGATGACAGGAATGATTCTGGGACTTCATTGTAATAGGGAATTCCCAGGTGAGGAAACTTCCTCCATGTAAACCTCAAAATTCCTTAGACTTATAAATGTTGGAAATTTCACCATTGGGATATTTCATACTTGGAAAATTTCTTACTGATAGTCTATTGGAATGGGAACCCCATTGGCATGGGAGGTTCCTTCTCTTCCCTTCTTAAGATTACTTTAGGACAGAAACCCTTTGCTGAACAATGGAAAGGGCTTTGACCTATGCTTAAGCATAGAACAGGAATTTCTTTGAGTCATGATTGATTTTAGAATTGATACAATGGAGATACTTGGAATAAATCTCCACCCTATTCAGTCCTAATAGGATTGAGTAAGGGCTGCAGCCTAGATCAAAATTTAATTATTCCAATCTCTACCATACTCAAGTTAACAGGATTTAGAAAGGGCTGTAGCAAAGGAGTAAAGATTTAATCATTTGAAAATATAACCTTCAACAGACATGTGCAAAAGCCAGAAACCTCTGGGCGGTCCTGGGTTAAGCGAGAGCCTCCATTGACAGGGAAATTGATGAAGAGTGATTGGTAGATGTGAGGACTGAGGGGAGGCAACTTGGATGGTTTCCTTAAAGATAGGAGGGTCTGGAGACTGGAGGTTGTTGAGGTTTTGGTCGGTGTGGTTCCTGGGCTCTGAGAAGCTTGCTCTGAAGGAAGCTGAAGGTGGGGGCCCCTGAGACTGTTTCTCCATTTTGGACATGTGAGTAATAGGGACTGATCTCTTTTCTTCGCCCCAGCTATCTAAGGGCTTGGGCCTTTGGCCCAGCCTAAACAGAAGGGGTTTTGAAGCCCTATTCCCTTCTCTCCCTTTTTCTCTCTCTCTATCTCTAATTCCTTTCTTACTCCTATTGTAATTAAACTCCAAAAAAGGCTGACGGCTGACTTGAGTTTTTCATTTAGGAATTACATAGCTGATTCCTTGGCGACCTTAAATTAATATATATCAGTCTTTTAAAGTGATTCCCTTGTTACATCCACCAGTATAGATCAGTACCTTCTTAGCACTTTATAGTCTTTGGGAGCTGCCTAGAGAACTGAGGGGTTAAGTATTTTGTCTTGAGACCAGATTTTCCTGGTTTCAAGGCGAGCCCTCTATTCACTACCTCTCATCAGAGGTGGACCTCAGTTCAAATCTCACTTCCAACACTACTTGTATGACTTAAGACAAGTCATTTGATTTGTGACTTAGGCGAGTCATTTTAGTTCACTTGACCTGTGTAATTAGAATCTGCTCCCTAGGACTCCAATTCTCAGCATCCCACTTTCATTCTCACATTATGTTCTCATGTTTTGGAGATAAAGTTTGTGTGTGACCCCACCTCGCTCTCTTTACTCAGGAACGTGACTGGGAAAACTCTTTAGTCAGGGTTTTACTTTTTGTCTTTTATTTCTTTTACTTCAAGTGATTATTAATAAATCTTATAAAATATAACATTTGGAGTTATTGGATATTAATTTTAATCTTAAAGACCTCTATTTTATCTTCTGTAAAGAACTTGGTTTGGACTTGATGACTCCCGAGTCCCTTCTAGATCTAAAGCTGTGATCCTATAGAACAAGATTGCCCTTTGCACCAGCCCTATCCCAGAAATGGGATTGATTATGATATATGACAATACATCATCAGAGTTCTGCCTTACCATCCTCTTCTGTCTCTCAGAGAGATGTTTTCACCTCTCCTTCTGACTTCCTTTACTGGCCAAGGAGTCAGAATAAATTTCTGATGAAGATATACTTTTCTTTAGGGGGAAAGCTCCTGGCAATGAGTTAAGGATGGTGCTTCTCTTTCATGCCATCCTTTTGAAGAATCATATCTCAAGGATCAGATTCATAGGTGAATATCAGAGCCAGAAGACACCTTAGCGGTCATCTGGTTCAAATCTCTCATTTTAACAGTGTCCAACATGAGACCTAAAGAAGGTTATTCTGCTTGATCACATGGGTTGATGGGGATATGATTGGGCATGTCAACTCTAAACGATCACCTAATGATAGAGAGTTCAATAATACAGAAATAGATCTTGATCAATGATACATGTAAAACCCAATGGAATTGTGTGTTTGCTAAGGGAGGGGGTTTAGGGGAAGGGAGGGAAAGAACAAGAATCTTGTAACCATGGGAAAAAATATTCTAAATTAAATAATTAATTAAAATTTTCCAAATTAAAAAAAAAAGAAGCAGGTTATTCACAAATACTTTGTATTTACGGATTTGTGGTTTTCTTTAAGTTTTAGATTTTTCCTTCAGTAGAATGCAAGCTCCTTGAGGGCAGGAGTTATTACATTTTATATATATATCTTCCCTCCTAGTATAGTGCCTGGCACATTGTGAGTACTTCAGAGAATGGAGTAAACATTTATTAACCACCTACTAGGTGCCAGGAATTGTTCAAAGTTCTTTATAACTTTGGTATAAAGTTGTTGATTGTTTGGTGCCCACAACAGTCTTGTGAGATTGGTGCTATTATGATCTCCATTTTATAGATGAGGAAATGGAGGCCGACCAAGGTTAAAGAAACTTAACAGGGTAAACACAGAATAGTATACATGTCAGACCTTTGGGAGGGGAAAGGCTTTAAAACCAAGCAAGATATAGAAAGAATCACAAAATGTAAAATAAATAATTTTGACTACATCAAACTAAAAAGCTTTTGTACAAACAAAACCAATATAACTAAAATCAGAAGGGAAACAACAAATTGGGAAAAAATCTTCATAGAAACCTCTGACAAAGGTTTAATTACTCATATTTATAATGAGCTAAATCAATTGTACAAAAAATCAAGCCATTCTCCAATTGATAAATGGGCAAGGGACATGGATAGGCAGTTCTCAGATAAAGAAATCAAAACTATTAACAAGCACATGAAGAAGTGCTCTACATCTCTTATAATCAGAGAGATGCAAATCAAAACAACTCTGAGGTATCACCTCACACCTAGCAGATTGGCTAACATTACAGCAAAGGAAAGTAATGAATGCTGGAGGGGATGTGGCAAAGTAGGGACATTAATTCATTGCTGGTGGAGTTGTGAATTGATCCAACCATTCTGGAGGGCAATTTGGAACTATGCCCAAAGGGCGACAAAAGAATATCTACCCTTTGACCCAGCCATAGCACTGCTGGGTCTGTACCCCAAAGAGATAATGGACACAAAGACTTGTACAAAAATATTCATAGCTGCGCTCTTTGTGGTGGCCCAAAACTGGAAAACGAGGGGATGCCCTTCAATTGGGGAATGGCTGAACAAACTGTGGTATATGTTGGTGATGGAGTACTATTGTGCTAAAAGGAATAATAAAGTGGAGAAGTTCCATGGAGACTGGAACAACCTCCAGGAAGTGATGCAGAGCGAGAGGAGCAGAACCAGGAGAACATTGTACACAGAGACTAATACACTGTGGTATAATCGAACGTAATGGACTTCTCCATTAGTGGTGGTGTAATGTCCCTGAACAACTTGCAGGGATCCAGGAGAAAAAAAACACCATTCATAAGCAAAGGATAAACTATGGGAGTGGAAACACCGAGAAAAAGCAACTGCCTGAATACAGAGGTTGAGGGGACATGACAGAGGATAGACTCTAAATGAACACTCTAATGCAAATACTATCAACAAAGCAATGGGTTCAAATCAAGAAAACATCTAATGCCCAGTGGACTTACGCGTCGGCTATGGGGGGTGGGGGGAGGAAAAGAAAATGATCTATGTCTTTAACGAATAATGCTTGGAAATGATCAAATAAAATATATTAAAAAAAAAAAAAAGAAACTTAACAGCCACATTCACACAACTATTGTCTAAAGTTGAACTCAAATCTTTCTGTCTCTGGGCTTAGCATTGTCTCCACTGCACAACCAGCTACATATAGGCATTGATGAATTCTCATTGAATTAAATCTAATTTCTTAAGACCAAACAGGTAAAAAGGAGTAGAGAAGGTATTTGAGTTGAATGCCACCATCGCTCATGAACACACATGTGCACACATACATGCACCTACAGTGTAAAATGGAAATTTCCAATCTGCCTTTGAAGGGCATACGTCTGGTCAGATTAATCCCACTCCTACAAACTATTTCTAATGAGTCCCCCTGTATCTGTGACTTCATTTTTTTTTTAACTCTCACCTACTTTCTTAGTATCAGGTCTAAGATAGAAGAGCATCAAGGGCTAGACAAATGGTATTAAGTGACTTACCCAGTTAAGAAATGTCTGAGGCCATATTTGAACCCAGATCTTCCTCGACTCCAGGACTGGTGCTCTACCCACTGTGCTACCTAGATGCCCCTATATCATCTTTAAAAAGTTATTTTTGCAACATCATAGCATATAGTTATTTACTTCAATTCAGCTCATCTCCTTCCTTTAGACCACTTTCCCTTCAGACCTCTTTAATTATGATTCTGGTTTCCTCTTTGGGTCTTCCCCTGAAAATCATAATCAAAACATGGATAATTAGGAAGTTTTTGAGGTAGGAATAGTTGATTTGGTAACAATGCCACCTGATGCACTGGCGATGCGTTGAGGGTAATTACTTAATGGTGGATAACTCAGCAGGCCCAGTCCACTGGTTCCCTACACAACACCCTTCTCATTTTCTAGTAAATTAATGTCTCCTTTCCTAGACATATAGATTTTCTGTCATGCAGATGCTTTTCTGCTAGTAGAGATGCAGCCAGGCTCTGCCTTCCTATCACTGGGCAATTCTCCATAGATAACGAGAGCCCAATGTATTATGCATGCTCTAGTCTTCTAATAAATAAAAGGATTAGCATGTTTGCAGCTGCCAGTGTGGGCTGTTAATTTAGTATTTCAGCCAACCGTGTGTAAAGGAAACAGGATGAAGCAGAGACCATCTTACCCTTTACTAGGCACATAAAGAGAACTGGTACATTTTTTTCAACTGTCCTCTTCTAGTATTTGGTAAAGAAAAAAAAAGGCAAATTAATTTGCTTCCTGGCTTATTCTTCCTTATCTAATTCAGCTGGGGAGAAGGGGAGGAGTCCAGAGAATGTTCATGGTTAGGTAAGATGTGGTCTGGTTTGCAGTTCATTTATAATAAAAACTCTCACGACTTTCTGACAATCCTCTAATTGTAAAACTGATAAAAATTGGAGTGCCATTCATTAAAATTAAATCCATGCCTCTACAAAGAATCATCTGAGAAGTTCTTAAAAGAAAATTTAATTTAAAAATTATAATAATTTAAAATGATAGATTTCACTTAGGGCAATTTAATAAGGATTTATTAAGTATATACTATATATTGTGTTTTGTAGAATTTCCTGCTTTTAGCAAAGAGCTAATCCTACAAAACAATTGTGAGACAAACTAAGGACTTATCCATTCTTTGACATAGGAAAATTCCAGGCAAGGAAATTTCCTTCCCCAATGCAGGTCAATACCTTCTCTTCAGTCTTAGAGATTTGCTACGAACACCGAGAAGTTAAAGGACTTGCCAATAATGGACCAAGACAGAATTGAAGCCCAAATTTCTTGGCTTGGAAGTCACTTCCATATTCTAGGTCATACTGTTTCTCATCTATGATCTAGGGATAATAAAAAAATTAAAATTAAAAAAAAAACAATCTGGGTCCTCAAGAGGTTTATAAATCACTTGAGGAAATATGAGTATATAAAGAACTTTCAAGTGTATGTCAGAGTGTTTCTCGTTGCTGTTTCAATCCTGTAGGCAGAAGAGGGATTCTAGAACTTCTAAAGAGGGTGATGAAGACTGTAACATGTCAAATTAGCCTGCAAAGTATTTCCCAGTGGCCAATAATTCATTCCCAACTAAATGGCTTTGCAAAGCTTTGTCTGACATGAACTCCCTCCTCACCTTTTAAATCCCAAGGGTCCCTCAAAGTACAACTCAGGTGCCACTTGAGGTGCCTTTTCTGAGTCTGCCTCCTCCCCACATCCCCAGTTGTATGTTTTCTCCCTCTCTTGAGAGTATTTAAATTGAATTTATGTGTTCTTTTCACTCAGTAGAATGAAAGTTCCTTGAGAACAAGGACTACCATATTTTGACTTTGTACCTTTTGTGTGGTCCTGCACACAATAAATACTTAATAAATGTTCATGGAAGAAGAAAAGAGGGTAGCCTAGGGAGTGCACAAGGTACATTAAGAAAGCTAAGGCTGAGAAGGTAGGTTGGAGCCAAACTATGTTGGACCACAATTGCCAGGTTAAGAAGTCTGAACTTTATTCTCTATACCAGTGACTTCCAAAGTTGTTTGACTAATTGAATATGTGCTGCCTTATATTTATATTTACATATTCACAAATTATATACATGTGTTCTTGTATAATAATGATTTATTATTATAAATTATAAAATTGATCCAAATATGTACATTTAAGAGGATAAGATAAATAAGAAGTAATGTTGGATCCTTGAATTAATAGGGCCCCTAAAATTTATTGAATAGAGGAGTGACAAGATCAGACCAGTATCTTAGGAAAATTTCTTTGGCAAATGTTTATAGAATGGACTAAAGTAGGGATTCTGACCTTTTTGTGTCATAGATTCTTTGGAATTCTAGTAAAATATGGTTCTCATCTCAAACTATTTTTAAGTGTATCAAATAAAATGCATAAGATTACAAAGGAAACCAATTTGATTGAAATATAAATAACAAATTATTCTTTGGGGAAAAACTCTCACTGACCCATGGTTTAAAACATTTGGATTAGAGAAGCGAAATTTGAAAGAGGGAAAACAACTAGGAAATATAGGATAATATGAAGATTGGATTTGGTTCTTTCCTGATTGTAAAAATGAAGATACTTAGCTCTTCCTTGATTGTGAAGATTAAATTGTAAGCCCCTGTCTATTTTTAGATTTTAATCCCAAAAGTGTAAACACAGTACTTAACGCTGATCTACCCATTTTGGATTTTAACCACAAAAAGGTGTGAATACCTATTTTATACACTGAGGGGGAGGCCTGTGACCCATGTGGGAAAGAGTGGGCAGTCTTGGAGTGGAGTGTCATCTATGATTGGTGGATGTAAAATTTAGGGGAAGTGACACAAGAGAAAAAGGTCTTTAAAAGTGGAAACAGAGACACTTGAAGACAGACACTTGGACTTGGCCATGGACTCAACTCTAGAAACGCTCATGCGGGAGACCTGAGACTTCTTTCATTTCCCCTGGAGACAGAATCATTGCCACCTGTATGTGAAGATCAATGAACTACAACTATGGCTTCAGGGAGCTGGAGAGCAGAAAAAACTTCATTTCTGCATTAGCTATAGATTTTCCAGCTGAGGTTAAAAATCCTCTTCGGATCCATAGCATGCCAACAGCATGACATATGCCAAAGGCATAGTGGGAGTCTGTGTAAATTGTGACTCTTATATCCTTTGCAATGATAAAGGCATGTTTCAATTCTGTGAGTTCTGCACCTTGTGAGCTTACATTTGAGGGTAAGGAAGCTGACCAGAGAGTATCAAATTCATTTACTATTGCAACTCCTGTATAGCTCATGCCATCTCTCATAAATGAAGAACCATCAGTAAATAATATTAAATCCAAATTATCCAATGGGGTTTCCAGTAAATCATTATGAGATTTATCAACAATGGACACTAAAGATGTACAATCATGTGAAGGTTCTCCAGAAGTTGGCAAATCAGGAAGCAAGGTTGTAGGATTAAGTGCTCCAAAGCATTTTAGTGTGGTGTGTTCATTGTTTAGTAGTGTTATTTCATACCTAGTAATCCTTTGGTCAATCAATACTAATGTCCTATTTCTTAATAACAATGCCTCAACCTCATGTGGGCACTTTATTGTCAGAGGGCATCCCAATACCAGGTCAGCTGATTTGGTTACCAATAAAGCTGAAGCAGCTACTCCTCTAAGGCATGGTGGTGCTCCTGCAGCTACTGGATCTAGCTTGGCTGAATAATAGGCTACTGGGTGTTGAGCAGGTCTCAAAAGTTGAGTTAGAATACCTGAAGCTACCCTTTTTTGTTCATGTATATATAGGGTAAATGGTTTATCACAATTTGGGATTCCTAGAGCAGGGGCACACAGGATAGCCTGTTTTAAATTTCAAAGAGCTGTTAGGTGTTTCATTTCTAATTTAAGTGGTTCAGAGACTAAAGTTTTTGTAAGTGATACAAGGGACTTAAAAAGGGATCCACTGCCAACAAAATCCTGTTGCTCCAAGAATTTCCCTCAATTGCTCTTTAGTGGTAGGAGCACTTAATTTCTGGATACTTTCAATGTGCTTAGGAGAAATTGCATGGGCACCAGCAGTTAGAATAAATCCCAAGTACTCTACTTTTGGGAGACACCACTGAACCTTTTCCTTCGAGATCTTGTGCCTTCTGTTATGTAGTTCTAGAAGGAAGTTCTTACTATCCTATTGGCTTCTTCAGCATCTATTGAAGCCAAAAGCAGATCATCTACATATTTTATTAATTTGCTGTTTTAAAATTTTATATTGTCAGTGTCTTGACTTAAAATTTGTGCAAAAAATCCTGGGCTTTCCACGTAACCTTGAGGGAGACGAGTCCACGTCCATTAAAAGCCCTTCCATGTGAAGGCAAAATATGCCTGGAATTTTTATGTACAGGTATGGGAAAGAATGCAGAGCACAAATTTACTGCTGTAAAGTATGTAGCTGTGCTAGGAATGGAAGAAATAATAGTATTTATGTTCAAAACTATAGGGTGTCTCTTTATAACATGATTGTTCACTGATCTCAGATCTTGTACAGATCTATAATTGGGTCTAACTTTTGGTTTTTTAACAGGCAGGATGGGCATATTGTATTCAGATTTACAGGAAATTATGATGCCCTGGTCAATTAATGAGTTTATTACTGGGGTTATACCCTCAACTGCCTCTTTTGAGAGGGGGTACTGAGAAATGGAAAGAGGTGGGCTAGATTCCATTTTAATTTGGACTGGGATAGCTGATTTAAGTAAACCTACATCAGAAGAAAATGTGGCCCAAAGAGACTCCAGTGTATCTGCATGTGTTGAAAAAATGGGATCTTTTATCTCCTGGCTCTCTGAGAGAAGTAGAGGGAGTAAATTTAAAGATTCCTCAGGTACTTCTAATTTTAAAGAGCCATCTGGAGCACAAATTATTGTTGCCTGTAGTTTGCATAGTAAATCCCTCCCCAGGAAGTTTGTGGGGGATCCAGGCATTAAAAGAAAAGAGTGTTCAATGGTTAGGGGTCTCATGCAAACCATGGGAGGAGAAAGTTTAGGGACATTTTGAGGTGTTCCTGATACATTTATGTAGGTATAATAACATAATAATAACATAAATGTACCTACTACATTTAGAGAGCCAATAAGGTCACATTTTGCATCTGGTTTCCTTACCAAGACCGACCTAGAGTCTCCAGTGTCCAAGAGACAATCATAGTATGCTATCATAGTATGAATTCCCCATCTTTAAGGTGGCATGAGGTTCCTTACTATGGGGAGGGGGGGAGTATAGGTATAATTAGCATTAAAATATCAGAGTCTGGAAAATCAAAGGTTTCATTCTTTGATTCCAAGGCCCTTGCCTTCCCACCATCAGAAGGATGCTTGGGCAGTTTTCTTGGATTCTCCAAGCTGATGGGGATTTTCAACCTGGGTATAGCGTGGACGAGCTCCATTTTTTATATATTGCTGTTTGGTATTTTGTTGTATAGTTTCATTTGTCTCAGTTTGAGCATTGTCATTCTGATTGGCATTATGATTCCTATAGCTATTATAATTATTTCTATCATTCCTAAAGTTGTGATTTCTATGATCATGATTATAGTCATTTCTATAGTTATTATTTCTAAAGTTGTTATTATTTCTTTTTTCCTATAGTCAATTCTTACAAACCATCATTACATGGCCTCTTTTCCCACAGTAAATTCATATTATTGATTTATCTGTGGATTCCTGCAAGGGGGTATAGTTTTTTTTTTTTTTATAGTTTTTTAAAGATGGCTGCTGAAGACATTTCAGCTCTGAATTCCTGATTCAAGAACTAGATGCTACTGTCTAGTCATTCCTATTCATCTGGTCCACAATAACAGCATGGAAAACTTTGTCAAATGTTTTGCTGAAACCTAGGTAACTAATCTACATTGCATCCCCCATCACCATCATCACTGACTAATTTAGTGACCCTGTCAACAAAGAAATTAGTTTAGTCTAATACAATCTGTCCTTAATGAAATTATACTGGCTCTGTGTACTTATTGATTCATCCTCTAGTTATTCACTAATTGTGTCTTTAATACGCTCTAGAATTTTGCTGGCAATTAAAAAGTTTACTGTCTGGTTGCTTTTAGACATTTTCTCCCCTTTCTAAAAAATCAGGATATTTGACCTTCTCCACTTCTGTGGTACCTCTCCTCTTCTCCATGATCTCATGATCTTTCAAAGATACCAACCAGAGGTTCAGGAGTAGCATCTTCAAGTTCTTTCAGTACTAGGTGATCATAACTTACTAAAGACAATTTCATTTATCACTCTCTAAAAGGTAGATCTGCCTTGAGCTGTTCATTTTCCTAAAACAACATCAATAGGAATAGTAAAAACTCAATATAAATTAAAACTTGAAGCTTTTAAAGGAAGAGAACATTTCCCTTCAGTCCTTCAATCAATTACTTCTCAAGTATTTTTTTTATGAATGGTAGATGGAACACAAAGAAGGATGACTGGCTCTATATTGTGTGGTCAGGGCAAAAGATGAATACATGTAGAACAATTGGAAACAGCGTCATTAAATGTTACATTATGGTTCATGGCTCAGTGAATGAAGCACTAGGTCTGGGATCATGAAGATCTGAATTCAAGTCCAGCCACAGAACTTATTCTCTATGTGACCATGACATGTCACTTAACCTCTGTTTGCCTCTATTCCATCAAATGTAAAATAAGTATAATGGCACCTACCTCACCAAAAAAAAATGAGATCATATTTGTAAAGACGTTAGTATAGATCTTGATATATAGTAAGCATTTAATGAAATGTTTATTTCTTTGTTTCCTAAATGCCCTGAGGGGTCAGAGAAATTAAGGATTGTAAGAATTGAATAATATTTCTACCCATATATATATTTTATAGTTTATTGGAATGGGTAGACAATTATTCCTCTAAGTAACCTGACCGCATGGTGCCTAGCCTACATGCCTCTTTCTCTTTCCCTCTCAGCTGCCTGCTCTGCACCTTGACTTCTTCCTTCTTCGTTCTCACATGGTCCAATGCAAAACCTGGCACAATTGTGGTATGTCAGAAATGTTTGATGGACAGGTCAAGCTACTGAAGGAGGGGGAGGGGATAAAACTTCCTTGACACAAGATCTAGGTAGATTCCTTCTGCTCCAATCTCATTCTCCTTAAATTGTAGGATAGCTTATAAACAAGGACTCAGCTTATTGGTTCTAGATAGAACTTGTCCTGTCTTGGGAGAGAGTCTATTACTCAGCATTGGAGGTCTTTAATCATAGCCTGGATATCTACTTCTTGGAGATTTTATAGAGGAGATAGAAACTTGGATTTAGATTGGACCACTTGATCTCTGAAGACCCCAACCCCAGGGCACCAAAATTTAAATAACACTAAAATATTAAAGAAAAATTTTCAAAGATTGTGAAATTATAAAATTTGTTTGCCTAAGGTCATTTTTACTCCATTAGGAGCATAGAAGCTAATTAGCAAGAATAACTAAACTAAGAAACTTTAGACTCATTCCCTGTTTCTTCAATGAATCCTTTTCTGATCCCCAATTATTACTGACTTCCTCCTCCAAAAATGTCATGTTTACTTTGTACATGTTAGACACAAATACACACACACACACACACATACACACACCCCATATATAGAGCTGCTATTTCATTTTGCCACCACCACCAAAAGAATGCTATATATAATGCTAAAAGTCTGAATGCTATATTTCTTTGTGTCTATAGGTCCAATATTGATAATGTTCCAATATCATATAGTTTACTCTGTTCATCCCTTCTAGTTATGTACATTTTTTACCTTCTTTGTCAGGGATCATGACTATCACCCTTGCCTTCTCTAGATAGACTGAGATGTAATATATTTTATTCCAGATCCTCACCTTCATCCTATATATATATATCTCTCACTTTCAGGGTATTTTTTTTTAAATAACACATGGCCAGGTCCTGGTTTTTTATCCTTTCTGCTATCCATTTTCCTCCTATGGGCAAGTTCATCCCATTTACATTCAATGTCATTGTTATTAGTTGCACATTTCCTTCTACTCTGTTCTCTTTCACTCTTTCTCCCTCTTCCTTCCTTTCCACCATATTCCTCCTCAGATGTCCAATTTCCTTTGACTAATACCTATTCCCCAAATTCCTCCCTTATCCTCTCCCCTTCCCTCCTATTTCCAAATTGGCCCACCTTTCCAAAGGTCTCTCCCTTCCCTTATCTTTTAATTCTTATTCTGTCCACCTTTCCAAAAATCCCTTCTTTATCCCCCAACTGTGCCCTCCTATAACTTGATATAAGTTGAATTCTAAAAATCTCTCTTATCTTTTCCTAAAAGCCCCTCCCTTATTCCTTCACCTTATCACCACTCCACCCCTTCCTGCCTCTTGATATATACTCCCCTCTGAGTATCCCTTCCTTCCCTCCCTTTACTTATCCCCTTGTCCTCCTTTATCTTAACCCACCCTTCCTTCTCTTATTTCCTCAGTCCCCCAAAAGCACTCCCAGTTGCTCCTTTAGCCCATCCCTCCCTTCCCTCCTATTTTTCTGTACATTAAGACAAATTTAATCCTTCTAATTGTGTATGTTGTTCTCTCTTTATCCCAGGTCTGACAAAAATAGTGTTCTAGTACTACCAGCCCTCCACTTCTTCCTCCCCTTTTCTGCAGCAGTTCTACTCATTCCTCCTCCATATGAGACAGTCATTCTACCCTACCTGTTCTGCCACCATTTCAGATCATTCTATTACATTGATCTTGACTTCAAGTCTTCCATCTCTACATGTCCCTTCAAAATACCCAGTCAAGTATGCCATTCACAGAGGCCATAGTTGACATTTTTCCTTTTTGGGTTGCTTATGATTAGTCTTTCATTACTTTTATATGTTTCTGATAGATTAGTTTTCTGTTGAATTCTGACGTTTTCCTCAGGAATAGTTCAAAGTCCTTTAGCTCATTAAATATACATTTTTTGCCTTTTATAATTATGTTCATCTTTGCTGGATATTTGATTCTTAATTGTAAGCCCAGTTCTTTTCCTTTATAAAATGCTGTGTTCCATGACTGATACTCTTTTAATGTTGAGGTTGCTAAATGTTGTGTTATGACTGTAGTTCTATACTATTAAATTGTGTTATTCTTCTTGCTTGTACTATTTTCTCTTTAACTTGGGAGCTACAGAACTATAGAGCTATAGAGCAATGACGTTCCTATGCATTTTCAAACTGGGGTCTCTTTGAGGTGGTAATTAGTGTATTCCTTTCATTTCTAATTTACCTTCTGATTCTAGAATTTCTGGACAGTTTTCTTTGATTATTTCTTGGAGGATGGTGTCTAAGCTCCTTTTTTATTATAACTTTCCAGGAGTCCAACTACTTTTATGTAGTCTCTCATTTATTTTCCAGTTAGTTGTTTTTGTAATGTTTCATATTCTTTTCTATTGTTTCATTCTTTTGCTTTTGCTTTATTTTTTCTTGTTGTCTTAGGAAATTGTTCACTTCTCCTTATCCAGTTCTAGTCCTTATTACGTTGTTTTCTTCCACGAGTTTCTATATTTCTTTTTCTATTTGGGTACTCTTTTTTCATAATTTTCTTGATTTTCTTGCATTGCTGTTATTTTTTTCTTATTTTTCTTCATCACCTCTCATTTGGTTTTGGAGGTCTTTTTATAGATCTTCCAAAAGTTATTTTTGAGCTTGTGTTCATTTTTTTTTTCTTGCTGTTTTTAAAGTAGGTGTTTTTATTTCTGTCCTCTGATTATGAGCTGAAATCTCTATCCACAAAATAGCTATCAATAGTTGAGATCTTTCTCATTTGCTTATTCATTTTTATTTTTTCATTTTTTTAATTTTAGTGGCCAGGCCAATAGGCTTAATTATTGGATTTTTTTTTGCAGGAGTCACAGAGTTCCTGGTGTGTTGGGATATGTTACCTAAGGTTTCAGGATTTTTTGTGTGTTTGTTTTTCCCTGGGTCCTAACTAGTTATTTCAGTTTTTATAGACCAAGGTTGAATGTATTCCCTGTCCCTTACTCAAATTCAAATCTGTGACTGACCCCATATGCTCCAACCAGAGCTCACAGGCAATTCTGCCCCTGCTACTGCAAGCAGACAATTCATCTCCCCTTGTGGCAGCAGCCAGGGACACCACTCTCCTGGAAATGACCACATCCAATGGGCCCCAAATCCTGAACTACTACAGTCACCAGTGTGTTCTTCTCCCTCACTCTTCCTCTCCCATTGACACAGTCCAGGATAGAGCAGGTATCTAGTCCATGTTCCTCATGTCTCCAAAGTGAGGCTTAAGGTCATGTCCCTAGGAACTGGCACCCATAAACTCTGTGGTGTCCACTCCTTTGGTCACCAGCTGTGGAGGATCTTAGGAGCTGAGACCACAGTATATACAGGGGCCCTCCACCTGCAGATTTCAGTGCTATCCCTGGGGAATGCAAGCTTCAGTCATCAACAAGCAAGATGAGTTTGCCAATCCTACCCTCAGGGACTACTTTGTTGTTTTCACTCTGTTTGCTCTGTTCCTGCCCCCAGGGCCTACAGAGGTGGGCCTGAGGCCAAGGAAGTCAGAAACCTTTCTCCCTGTTTATTCCTGGCTGTTCAGTTTCACCCTGGACACCTGTCTGTTTTTACTGATTCTAGTACTTAATGTATGGAATTAGTTTGGGTTGCTTATGGGGGAGGGTATTATGAAGAAGCAGCTTCTTGTCCTACCCCATTTTCTCATAAGGTGATACAAAATGGAATTCTAAAAGTTTACAAATTCAAATAATTGAACCTGAATATTACTAATGCTTCCTTCAATCCCAGAAAGTACTTAATCAATGAACAAGCATTTTAATATCTGCTATATGCCAGGCACTATGCTAAGTGCTCTACAAGTATTATTTCATTTGGTCTTCAAACCAACCTGGATGGTAGGTGCCCTTATCATCCCTATTTGACAGTTGAGGAAACTAAGTAGACAGGTTAAGTGACCCCCCCCCCCACATAACTAGGAAGTATCTGAGGTTTTGATTTGAACTCAAATCTCCCTAATTCCAGATTCAACACTATACTCTATACCACCTAGCTGTCTCTAGAAATATCATATCATTTCATAAATGATAAGATACCATACAATAAATGATACCATGTAACATAATATAATAAAGCATAATAGAACATTATAATATGATATAATTCATATAACATATACCTAGCATTTATATTGTTGTTGGTTGTCTCTCCAACCGAGGATGACAATTGTCTTTGTGCATTTTTGTGCACAAAGACACGTGTGCATGAAGATTTAAGTGGAAAAGTCAATGCACAGAGACAGTCCCACTCTCTCGGCGTTGGAAGCCTGGGTCCATTGGCACGAAAAGTTGTTATACCTAGAGACTTCCTCAGCTGCATTGGATGGCCGTGTTGTCCTGTGTGCTCCATCACGCCCTAAGCACTCCACAGTGCCTTGCTGCATTGCCATCTCAGCCGTTGAACCTTCTTGTTGGTTTCTTCCGCCTGTTCCACCGAAGCAGTCTTCACATGCTGGGTGAGCAAAGCCCTGGTTCACCAGGGGTTGACGACCCAATGGCTACCCTCACAAGGTTTAGCCGGCCTGTCGAAGTTGCCCCGGGGTGTGGCCGCTGCCACATGCTAACAGCTACTAGGAGCTACAAGTGAGAGCTGGGTGTCAGGTGGGGGTCAGTGCCTGGAGAGCTGCCCTAGAAGGGCACGACAAGCCCTCCATACCAGAGATATTACCCCTCCCTGAGCACCCCATACACCCCAATTTATATAGCACCTATTATATACCTATATAGCATTTATATAGCACCTATTATATGCCAGGCACTATACTAACAGATTTCCAACAAATATCTCATTTGATTCTCACAGTGATCCTTAGAGGTAGATGTTATTATTATCTTCATTTTGTTGTTGTTTCTTAGTTTTTTCAGTCATGTCCAACTTTGTGATATTACCTCGAGTTTTCTTGGCAAAGATGCTAGAGTGGTTTTCCATTTTCTTCTCCATTTCACTTTACAGATGGGGAAACTGATGGAAACAAAGTTAAGTAATGGGTTATACAACTAGTATCTGAGGTCAAATTTGAACTCAGGAAGATGAATCTTTCTTACTCCAGGTCTGTTACTCTATCCACTGCACTGTTATCCACTAATACTTTTCAAAATAATATCTCATTTGATCTTCCTAACAAGTCTAAGAGGTAGGGGCTATCAGTATCACCATTTTACAACTGAGGACAAATAAGTCAAATGTTAAGTAACTTGCACTAGGTCACATAGTTAGGAAGTGTCTGTGGCTCGATTTGATATCTGATCTTCCTGACTCTAGGTCCAGTAATGTATTCGTTATATTACCTAGTTGCCTCTGGAATATAACAAATAAATCCAAAACCAAAAGCTATCATTGAACCCTTACAACCAATATGCCTCTGTGTTTACATATGTTCCCTCTTCTTTCAACAGGCAAAGAATAGGAAAAAGTAATTCACATAATGAGAGAAAACATAGATTTCAAGACCACCCATCAGATAGCAAGTAGCTTGTTTCCTAAAATGCCCTTGACCCATCACTTGGTGAAGACACCATAGATACCAAATGCCAAATCAGAAACATTTCAGGTGAATACCACCATGCACAAATTTGTAGGAAAATAACAAGATAGATGTTTTTGTTTCAGATATGGATATGTCTCAGATGTCCTATCGTGCCCTGTGTACATTCCACATCTTCCCCAAGGGCATTTCGACTGGTCTAGAACCTTCTCTGTCCTACTTTAGGGAAATCAATACAGTAGGACCTCAGAGAGTCCTAACAAGACATAGCAACATTGTGGAATTATTGACATACTGTAAATCTACAGGAAGCCCCTGACTCAACACAACAGCTCCCCATGGAGCCAAAGGCAAGTGTTGCTCTAAGTGTGTGATGATCCAACTGTTCACTAGAACAGATTTGATTAACTCTGAGATGTCTTTGATGGCCCAAGGCTGGAAAACAACTCAAAATTAGTGAAGTTGGGAGTTTAGTGACTGTGCTCTGCCTCTGTACTGGGGAAAATGTAAGTGAATCACTAAAGTCTCTGGTAAAAGAAACTGCCTTTCATTGCTTTCTCTCTGTTGTTAATTAAGATCATTTGGTTTTTTAAGTAGGGATCATGAAACTACAGACTTTTAGCCCTAGAAGGGACTTTAGAGGCCACCTATACCAACCCCTTTCATGATGAGAAAACTGAAGCAACAGCCAGCAAAATGGAAGCTCTGAGACCCATAAAATGTTAAAATGAGGAAAGAAATTGGAAAAGAGAGACATAGGAGAAAAAGCATGGAAGCTCCATTCAAATATTTGAAGGGCTATCATATAGAAACAAGACCTGACTTGCACTGCTTGGCCCCAGAGAGCAAAACTAGAAGCAGTGGGTGAAACATTGGAGGGGTAGAAGATTTAGGTTTGATATGAGGAACTGATTATTTTCTTTTAATTCTTTTTATCTATTCCATTAAATATTTCCCAATGATATATAAAAGAATATTTAACAATCATTTTTTTAATTTTGAGATTCAAATTATCTCCCTCCCAACCACTTCTTTCCCCTCCTTGAGAAGACAAGTTCTTTATAAATGTGAAGTCATGTCAAACAAATTTCCATATTAGTCATGTTGCAAAAGAAAACAAAAATAAAGATTGAAAAGTTTGCTTCAATCTTCATTCAGAGTTCATCAGATTTTTCATCATGGGTCCTTTGGAATTATCTTGAATCATTGTCTGGATCATAAAATTTTGCTGTCACTGGGTACAAGGTTCTCTTGTTTCTGCTCACTTCACTTTGCATCAGTTCATGTAGGTCTTCCCAGATTTTTCTGAAACCATTCTGCTCATCATTTTTAGAGCACAATATTGTTTTATCACAATCATATACCACAACTTGTTGTAACCATGAAAATATGGTTTGCCTAGACTGTGAATTGCCAAAACTGTAAAGGTTTTGGCCAAACTGTAAAGATACTTTTTAGTGTCTTGATTTAAAATCTAAAATTAAGTGGTCACCATGGGAAAATTCCCAAATATGAAAATACCCAAGTCAGCTGGATTTTATGGAGATTTTAATTAATACAAATGAAGGAATTAAGGGAAAGAGGGAGAGAGAGAGGGAGAGAGAGAGGGAGAGAGAGAGAGAGAGAGAGAGAGAGAGAGAGAGAGAGAGAGAGAGAGAGAGAGAGAGAGAGAGAGAGAGAGAGAGAGAGAGAGAGAGTAGCCAAGCCTAGGCCAAAATGACCCAGGCCTGAGCCTAAGGGAGAGCGAGTCACTCTTTATCACTCACCACAAGATTGTCTTCAAGCTGGGTTCTTCCACTCCAAACTGAAATTAGCCTCCAAACTGAATTCAAATTTTAACAGAATTCAATTGCCCTGAACTTGTTCCTTTACTTCCTTTTAAAGAGATTTTTCTCTTATGTCACCTCCCCTAAATTTTCAAGTCTACCAATCACAGTAGATGCTTTTTCCCAGGACTTCCCATTCTTAGTTCTCATCTTTGGTTCTCACCTTCTCTGGTTAGATTAAAACTTCACACATCTTTTGTTAAGCTTGACTTTTGTAAGTTGCTTGACCTTTTAGTGACTAATTTAGCCTTTATAGGTACTTAGCACTCTTTTGCATTAGATCTAAAAATAGACCTAGCTTAAGGTTTTAGCTTCACTATGAGTTAGGGATGTTTCATTGTTCAATGAGGAGTTTGCTACTTTATCTTCCCCTAAGGCACTGTCTGAGTAGGGTGGAGTAATTTTAAAAGTTCTCAATACATTCCTGACCAAATACCTTCATTGTTAAAAATGGGGAATAGCTTAACCAAATCTTCTAAGGTATAGTCTGAGCAGTTTTAAGATTCACATTGTTCAGCCATTATCCAAGTGATGGGCATCTCTTCAATTTCCAATCCTTTGCCACAAAAAAGACCTGGTATAAATATTTTTTTTTACAAATAGGTCCTTCTCTCTCTTTTTTTGAGATCTTTGGGCTACAGACCAAGTAGCGATATTTCTGGGTCAGAGAGTATGGGCAGTTTTATAGTCCTTTGGACATAGTTCCAAAATGTTTTCAAAAATAGTTGGACTAATTCACTCATTTTTCCACATCTCCAACACTGGTCATTTTCCTTTTCTGTCATTTTAGATAATCTAATAGGCATAAGAGGGTATCTTGAAGTTATTTTAAGCAGTTCTCTAATCAGGAGTAATATAGAGCATTTTTTTCATGTGAAATGCTTTTTTCCTCTGAAAACTGCTTTTTTGTAAATTTTGACCAATTCTTAAAAGGAAAATAACTTATTTTTTTTATAAATTTTGCTCAATTTCCTATATTTTCAGAAAAAAAGGCCTTTTTAAGAGAAACTTGTTTTGAAATTCTTTTGCCAGTTTCACATTTTTCTTCTAATTTTGACTGTATTAATTTTAATATAAAAGCTTTTTAATTTCAAGTAATCAAAATTATGTGCTTTACTTCCAATATTTCCCTCTGTCTCTTATTTGGTCATAAACTCTTCCCCTATTCCCTTATATATCACCCTTTATGTCTAATACATTTATTCATTTTCATCTTATCTTGGTAGACAGTGTGATAAATTGGTTTATGCCAAGTATCTGCCAAACTGCTTTCCAATTTGCCCAGCAATTTTTGCCTAACAGTGAAGTCTTACTCCAAAAGCTAAGATCTTTGGGTCCATCAAACACTAGATTACTATAGTCATTTACTACTGTGATTATGTATCTAATCTATTTCACTGAATCCCCACTCTATTTCTTAGTACCAGAATGTTTCAATGATTATTACTTTGTAATACAGTTTGAATTATGGAACTACTAGACTACCTTCCTTAACATTTTTAATGATTCCCTTGATTTCTTGTTCTTTTGTCCTTTTAGATGAATTTTGTTATTACTTTTTCTAGCTTTATAAAATAATTCTTTGGTAGTTTGATTGGTGTAGCACCAAATAATTAAATAAAGTAGAATTGTCATTTTTATTATATTGACAAGGTCTAGCCATGAGCAATTAATATGCCTATAGTCATTTAGATTTGTCTTTATTTGTGAGAAAAGTGTTTTGCAATTGTGTTTATAAAATCCCTGGGTTTGTCTTAGCAGATAGACTCCAACGTACTTTATATTGTATATAGCTTTATAAATGGAATTTTTCTTTCTATCTCTTCCTGCTTTTCTTTGGCAATACAAAGAAATGCTGATGATTTATGTGAGTTTATTTTATAAACTAAAGAGAGATAGGGGGTCACAGAGTGCTAGGACTGAAGTTAGAAAGACTTTTCTTCCTGAGTTCAAATCTAACCTCAGATATATAGTAGTTGAATAACCCTGGATAAGTCCCTTAATCCTGTTTAGTTCAGATTCCTCGTCTATAAAATGAGTTGGAAAAGAAAATATCAAACTACTTCAATATCTTTGCCAAGAAAATCCCAAAAGAAGTCAAGAAGAGTCAGAAATGACTGAAATATGATTGAACAATATTTTACAACTTTTAACTTCACTGAAGTTGTTAATGACTTCAGTAGTTTGTTGTTGTTGTTGTTGTTGTTGTTGATTCTTTAAGGTTCTCTAAATTTACTACCATGTCACCTGAAATTAATGAGTTTTGTATCTTCATTGCTTATTTTTATCCTTTCAATTTCTTTTAATTGCTTTATTAGTATAGCTAGCATTTCTAGAACAGATATTGAATAATAGAGGTTATAATAGACATTCTTTCTTCTGATCTTACTGGGAAAGTTTCTGATTTATTCCCACTATAAATAATGCTTGCTCATGGTTATAAACAGTTACTAAGTATCATTTTAAGAAATATTCCATTGTTTCCTATGGTGTCTAGTGTTCTTAATAGGAAAGGGTATTATTTTTTGTCAACTTTTTCTACATTTTTATAAAATCACATGATTTTTGTTGTTATTGTTATTGATGTGGTCAATTATGCTGACAGTTTTCCTGATATTGAACCATCCCTACATTTCTGATATAAATCCCATTTGGTCATAGTGCATAACATTTGTAATACACTGCTATAATCTCCTTGCTAATATTTTGTTTAAATGTTTGTATCAATATTCATTAAGGAAATTGGTCTGCAGTTTTCTTTCTCTGTTTTTGCTCTCCTTGATTTAAGGGTCAAGACTATATTTGTGTCATAAAAAGAATTTGGTAGCAGTCCTTCTTTACCTACTTTTGATTTGAAACTAATTGTTCTTTAAATGTTTAGAAGAATGTCCTCGTGGATCCATCTGGTCCTGGGGATTTTTTCTCTGGGAGCTCAATTATGAGTTGTTCAATTTCTTTTTCTAAGAGAGAGTTGATTATTATGTTAAGTTATTTAGTGCATTAATATTGAGTATTATATGTTTATATAATTATATATTAAATATGATATTATTTAATTATTCTATTTCTTCTTTTGTTAATCTAGGCAATTTATATTTATATTTTTGTAAACATTCATCCATTTCACTTATATTGTTAGCTTTGCGGACATGTAATTAGGCAAAATAAATCTTAGTATTTATTTTAACTTCATCTTTATTGGAGATACATTCACCTGTTTCATTTCTGATTCTAGAAAATTTTATTTTCTTCTTTCTTTTTTTAACCTAAGTAACTAATGCTCTATCTATTTTATTGCCCCCCACCCTGATAAAACCAGCTCCTAGTTTTATATATTAGTTCATTTTTTACTTTTAATTTTATAAATCTCATTTAATTGTTATGATTTTCAATTTTGTACTGTAATAATGAAAGTAAAAGTATTAAATGTAATATTATTTTTTTTAAAAGATTGTGGTCATCATCTACAAAATTAACTCTCAAGTCACAAGTCTGTTAGTAGCTCTTAACAGTTAAGTTTTAATCAAAATGGAGATAAAGTAAAAAAGAAGGAAATGTAGGAAGGAGACAGAGAATATCACCTAGCTAAATTACCCTAAGCTAAATCAGGAAGCTCTCCAAGCCACCAAAGTCCGCAAAACCCTCAAGCACACAGCAGGCACCAGAGCTCCTGCTCAAGACTGGCTTCCACCTTACACCACAGTGCCAACACAAAGAGAGCCCTCCCTTCATGCACCACACCTTTTTACTTTTATACCCCACCCCCCTACCCCCGCACTCAAAGTATGCCTGCAAAATGGGATGCAGGGTAGGACAAACTTAGGGAGTAGTTTCTATCTACACAGTACTTACTTGGGAATTTTTAATTTGTTCTTTGTCTAGTTTTTTTAATTGTTTTACCCAATTGGTTAATCTCTTTTAAGTGATGATTAGTAGATTATTTCAATATTTATTTTGCCCTCTGGTTCTATGATATCAGAGAGTAGTTTCCTTGATAATTCCTTGAAATATACAGTCTAGGATTCCCCTTTCATCATGATTTTCAGGTAATCCAATAATTCTTCATTATTTCCTCTTGATCTGTTTCCCAAATTTGTTGTTTTTCCAATGATATATTTTACATTTTCTTTTTTTCTTTTTTGAATTTTTATTATTTCTTATTGTCTCATGGAGTTCTTAGCTTCCACAGGCCCAATTTAAAATTTAACTAATTATCTTCTTCAGTGAGTTTTTGTACTTCTTTTTCTGTTTGGTCAATTCTGCTTATTTGAAGTTATTTTTATTGGTGACTTTTTGTCCCTCTTTTTCCATTTGGTCAGTTGTTTTTTAAAGTGTTCTTTTCTTCAGTATTTTTGTGCCTCTTTTACCAAGCTGTTACTTATCTTTTCATAATTTTCTTCCTTTGCTCTCATTCCTTTACCTATTTTTTCCTCTACTACTCTGATTTTGAAATTTATATTTTAACTCTTCCAAAAATTTTTGTTGGGCCTGTGTCCAATTCACATTTTGTCTTTGAGGTTTTGCTTATATGTATTTTGACTTCATTATCTTTTACATTTGTATTTTGATCTTCATTTTCACCATTGATTTTCATAGTCACATGCTTCTTTTGTTCTTTGATCATTTTCCCACCCTATTTCTTGATTTGGAACTTTATGTTACTATTGGACTCTTCCAGCATGGGAGTGGGACTCTGTCTCAAGCTTTAGGTTTTTTCACGCTGCCTTTTTTCCAGAGCTACTTCTGGAAGTTTGGAAATTTTCAGTGATTCCAACATCTTCATCTGGGAGAGCTGTGCTTATTGCTCTTTTGATCTACAATATTACCCTCACCCAAAGAGAACCCTTGATCTTTTGTGATTTTGTGATTAAAAGGAATACTGTTCCTCAGGGCTCCCCACCATTGGACCTTAAATGATACTAGTCCTTGGGGTTTCTGATTACTCGGGGCTAGAAGTATTATTTCCCATCAGGGCTTCTACTCTCACAACCAAAAATGATCCTCTGTGCTCTTGAACTATCACTTTGAAGTGAGTATAGGAAATGAGGTCTCCAAACAGTATCTGATCTTGCATCTAGTGCCAGAAAAGGGGTACTATCTAATCTCTTTCTGATCACTTTCCAGATCCCCTTATCATCTCTGCTTTGAAAACTCCTGAAACATTCAGTCTAGAATTCAATTTCATGTATTATTTTTTAACATGATTTGGAAGGGAATGTTGGGAGACTCATCTGAATGATGCTCCTCACCATCTTAGCTCCATGCTGAGGAACTAATTCTTAACTATCCAAATATGGAATGGCTTAGATAGGTTTCAGGAGTAGTTTGATAACCATTTGTTGGTGATGTAGAATGGGACATAGTCTTCAAGCAATATTTGAACTTAATGACATCTAAGACCAACTCCCACTCTAAGATTCCATGATATTATCGTCTCAAAGTATGAGTTATATCTAAAAGGAGAATAACTAACATTTATAAAGCATTTACTATGTGCCAGGCACTGTGCTAAGTGTGTTGCAATTATTATTTCATCAAATAAGAATACTCATAGTGTTTTTTTTTAGACCCTTACCTTCTATCTTGGAGTCAATACTGTGTATTGGTTCTCAATCCACTGAGCTACCCAGCTGCCCCTTCTCATAGTGTTTTAAGCAACACTTAGGTTGCTTAAAGGTTGCTTAAGCAAACCTTAAAGTGCTATATGAATGCTACTTTTTATTTTAAAGTTGTCCATTAGACAGTTTTTAAGGAAATAAGGATTTCTCAAAAGCCAAAGACAGTTGAAGTGAGAGTACATTTCAGAAGTGAGAGATAGTCAGTGGAAACATGTGAAGATAAGATACGAAAAGTTATATATGAGGAGGAGCAAGAAGGTCAATTTTAGATGACCCATACCATGAGGGAAGGGGAATAATGTATAATATAGCTGTAAAGGTAGGTTAGAGAAAGATAGGGAAGAGCTGTAAATGCCAAGGAACCTTGTATTTGATCCTAGAGCCAACAGGGAGTCATTAATATTTGTTGAGTAAGGTTCAAAGATTTGGGGCTAGAAGGGACTTCAGAGAACATTAAGTCCAGTAGATAGAGGCTAAGTGTCTTGCCCAATTTCACATAGCTAGTACATGCCTAAGGTGGAATTCATATGTAGGTCTTCCTGACTTCAAGACCATAGGCACTATTCATTACTCCACATGGTCAGACGTGTACTTCAGAAAAATTATTTTGGTCGTTGTGTAAAATGATTTGAGGCAAAGATAACAATTAAAAGACAATTGCAATAGTTCAGGTGAGAGGAGAGGAGAGACTTAAATTAGAGTGATGGCTAGGGAAGTAGGGAAAAAAGTATATATAGATATAGATATAGATATAGATATAGAGATAGAGATAGAGATAGAGATAGAGATAGAGATAGAGATAGAGATAGAGATAGAGATAGAGATATAGATATAGATATAGATATAGATATAGATATAGATATAGATATACCCTATTCCATATGGTAACCATTCAAATACTGGAAGATCATTATCATGTCTTTCCCGAGTCTTCTGTTCTCCAGGCTTAATTAAAATCTCTTCAAATAAGCCTTGCAGAGCAGAGCATTATTTTTCCTCCCAATCTTGACCTCCTTTCTCTGAATGTTCTCGGGTTTGCATTGTCCTTAATAGACTATGATGCACAGGACTAAACACAATATGCCAAACATTACCAGCTTAGAGTACTATGAGATTTTCCTCCTTTTTCCTGTAAATTGTGTTTAATTTAATTTAATTTAAGATGAAATTAGCAGGTTTAGCCATCATTGCTGAAAATGGTTTATCATTCATTCAAATCCATGGACCCCTTTCACAAGAATTGGAGGTATGTAATTATTCAAAATGATTAATTTCATTTCTCTGTTTTGTCTGAACTCTGCCACGACAAACTCCTTAGTTTCAAATTATAGAAGGTTATGAAAGAATCAATCAACAGCCACCATTTATTAAATTATTATATTTCAAGAATATTGATTATTCTATATCTATTCTATGTCTTTTATTTTATATATATATATATATATATATATATGAATAGGCTGTTGGGAATACAAAGAAATCAATGAAAATCCTTGCTCTCAAAGAGCTTACATTCTATAGGAGGAAACAACATGCATATATATAAGTTACTGGTGGAAGTGAGAGAGCTCCAGGGCCAAATTCAGGACTCTCCACAGTAGCATATTGGATTGTGCATCATTCAAACATGGACCTATAGAAAATCACCCAGAGGATAAGCAGAAATGGGGAAAACTCTACCAAAAGCCCCTAAAATTACAATTGGTTTAAGAAAAACAAGGATGAGGAATATAAGGAAATATCAGAATAACTTTATTAAATAATGCAAAGTGAAAAAAGCAGATCCACAAAAATAGAGTGCAAACTAATTACAACCACTAAAGAGGAGACATGAATAGTAATGAACAGATGAAACAATAACAAAAAAAGCCCTGATGGAGACTTGAAGGAAACAGCTTAAAAAGTAGTGCCATTTTATGCATAGAATTTCATTTATTTAAATGTGAAGAGTTACAAAGTAAGTTTAATTGGTTGTATTGATGTTTCAACATGAAATTTATAATAAATCACTTTACAAAGTAACAATAACCAGAAAAGGTAGGTCAAGCTTTAAATTAATGGCTGTGATTTACATATGTACCAGGTCTACAAAACATATTTATGCCCCAGAATAGGTATTAAATGCCTGCTTTAGAGCAAAAGGAACAATTAATCAATATAATAGTAGTCACTCAAGAAATAAAATTCATTTATCCTGTTGCTTCAATGGAGCTTTGTTTTACAGAAGTTCTAAAACTAAGCCTTGTCTAGTTTTTGTTCCCAAATCCACTTCCTTTCTTCCTCCATTATTGCCTTTTAAAAACTGTATGATGGCAGCAAGGTGGCACACAGTAGATCGAACTCCAGGCCTGAACTCACCAAGACTTATCTCTCCCAGTTCAAATCTTGCCTCAGATACTTACTAGCTGTGTGATATTGGGCAAGCCACTAAACCTGTTTGCCTCAGTTTCCTTATCTGTAAAAATAGTTGGAGAAGGAAATGGCAAACCATTCCAATATCTTTGTCAAAAAATAAACAAATGGGGTCAGTAAGAGTCAATAGGACGGAAGCAACTTAAAAATAAAAAAGAAATAAGAACTTACTATGTATTGTTCTCATTTGGAAGCAGTAGGCTTACATGGACTGGAGCCACCAAAATTTTATTTCTTTGGCCTTATCAATAGCTTGGGAGAGCAAGATTTCCAAAATATGCCTGGTGGGACTATTCTGTTAACAGATAGGGCTCCTTGATTTATTTCAGATCCATGTCAAATTTTGAAAATGCATCTTTGGGGTTTAAATCCATTCATTTGAATCCCCTGAGGCAGGTTGGTAATGATGATGTCAGACCTAAGAGTGCAAAAGTCCAGAGATGGATGTGACGAAGCATGATGGGCTCCTCCATATTTGTTTCAGTGGATCCAAAGAAGATAGACAATCTTTTGCTAAAATGAAGTAATAAGGGGGCATAGTGGATAAGTGTCTAAGTCAGAATTAGGAAGATGGGAGGTCTAATCCTACCTCAGACTTTTAGATGTGGGACCCTGGATGATCATTTAACTCTCAGTGCAATCCTTTATAAAATGGAGATAATGATAGCACCTGCCTTCCAGGATTATTGGTGAGGATCAAATAAGATGATCATTGGAAAGTGCTTTGTAAACTTTAAAGCACTATGGAAATGCTAATTATTATTTTTATGCCAACATTAAACTCTGGGTTTCCCAGGGAGTGGACAGATCCCCAGAGGAATTTGTGGAAACTTCTTCTCTGGAGAGCTTTACAAAAGACATTCAGTGCTCTGGCTAGAAGGAAAGGCCAAAATGAGCTCTTAAATCCTAGGAGCCTAAGATTAGGCCTTCTCTTTTTAGGGGATTAGTAGCAATGGATGATCCCTAAACAACCACCGTGAAATGAAATCAAGAACGTAGACTATAGCAGGTGATAAGAGGATAACTCAGACTGTTAGAGAACTTTAATCCAAAGCAGTTTACAGATGAGGTTCCATGATGCTCAGACCACATTTGTGAATTATTCAGGAGACAAGCACAATTTCACACACACCCCCATTTTAGAAACCATGATTTTCAAATATAGCATGGCATGGTATTAAGTGTTTTACACACACACACACACACACACACACACACACACACACACACACACACACATACATATGTATTGTATAATGGAAAGAAAAGTAAACTAGGGGTGAGAAAACCTGGGTTCTACTCTAAGTTCTGCCTCTAAAGTACTGTGCAACTTTGGGACCCAACTGGTCAATGGTGGTGGTGTTTTTATGGGTCTCCATGGCCAAAGATATCCCCACATTCAAGTCTACATTCAGACGACAAGCCTCTCCATCCTTATGTAGGCTGATCTATGGATGATAAGCACAGTGTGTTGCCAGGGACATATTTAAAGATCTTTTCCAGTTTGATAGGATCTGCCAGATCTTGAGCTATTTGGGCATCATCTCTGAGGGCTTGTCTCCAACAACCTAGTTAGGTATTAGAGGAGAACTTTCATGGTGGAGTGATGAAGATTGGTCCAAAAAGAAGTGTTTAAGAGAGCAGTGAGAAAGCATAGTGGATGGAGCTCCATTACTTTCATCTCGATGTTTCCAGTTATTCTCTTAAACTATATTCTCTTTCTTAGGTTTGAAAAAGATTTTGTGAGTGTTAAAGTGAATTTTTATTTTTATTATTCATTTGGATATATAATTTCATCAGCTCATGGAATTCCTGATGTGGAACTTAATATACTCATACAGATCGGAAATTCTCTGTAACTTATTTATAGTCTTAGAAAGTTCTCTGGGTCATTGAGAAATGAGGTGACATCCTCAGATTCTCACAGCCAGAATGGAGCAGAAGCAGGTCTGGAACTCAAGTCTTCCTGAATTCAAGGTCTGATTTCTATCCTGAATGGCACATTGTCTCTCATTATTGTTCCTGTTGTTATATGTGGATAAGGTACAGTGGGTATTTTATTTAGAATACCTCCATTTTGTCAACAGTCATTTCATTGACTATTTGGATAACATAACTGAAAACTATCTAGCTCACTTTTTTTCTAACCAGTACTCCTTTACACAAATCTCTTTACTTCATCAGCTATTAGAGCGAGCCCTCTTCCAAGTGTCTCTTGTATTGGTCCCCGTAACACAAGAAATTAGGTAAGACAAAATTAATGTATTTTTTCAATGATTCAAGATTACTGACTCTTACTAACTCTTTTTCCACAATATCATGGACTGCAAACTAAAAGAGATTTCTGAGGCCATCTAGTCCATCTCCCCCATTTGAAAAAATGAGGAAAATAGGGAAGAGAGACTAAGTAACTTATCTACTGTCATAGAGAATCAAAGGTGGGATTAGAACACAAGTTTTCTGATACTCAGGGCTCATTCCACTGTTCCATGCTGTTAAGCTTATGACAAGAGTTTCTAGTGACAGGAAGTATGTGTAAGTATCAGATGGTCCTCGATAGCTAAGTAGGTTAAGTTGTCAATCATTTACTCTGCCAGAGGACCAATTTCAGCATGCTCAGACAATTTGCCCCCTTCTCACTCTGGAGTGTTCTTAACAACTCATTCTCCTTCAGGGGCATGGCTTTCCCTTTCCAAGCAGCTCATTCCACCTCCCATCATGGAGGTGCAGTTTTATTTGAATCCTTTCTCTCCCTCAGCTCACCAAAAATAAGTATCAGTTGCCAGGGGAAACAGAGTAAAAAATGTCTACATTGGGCTCACTTACAGCCTGGGATACTTACAAGCTCACAATTCTTTGTTTAGGTGTATCTGGGTCCTGGATTCTGTACCAGGCTTTTAATAGTTCAATATCTGTTTCCCCCATAGACACTGTAAGGAGAAAAAAAGGGACTAATTATATAAAAAGGTTGAACTGGATTATATTTAAAATAGGGTAGCCAGGAATTTAATTTATTCCAAAGGTATTTATTTACAAAATATATAGAGAGAAGTAAAAAAATCAGAGGGTAAGATATCTAGCCTAAGCCCTAAGTAATTTACTCCCAGCCCCTGGCTCAACCTGGGCAAGGAGAGTTAGTCCTTAGCAGGAGAGGACTCGGCAAAGCTGAGGACCTGAGGATGTCTCTCTCAAGAGGTAGGTCTCTCCTGAGGCTAGTCTCTTCAGAAAATCCAGGAAAGGAGTCAGCTTTTTCACTCACCATGTGTCAGTCCAAAGGGAGAGATTCAAGGACAGTGGGCAGATTCTTCTCCAGTCTCAATGCCAAAGAATGAAAAACTCCCTCCACTCAGGATCTCAGATGATTCTCCCACAAATCTCAGATGATTCTGCTCCAGAGGAAGTTGTAACTCCCTTTTAAAAACACTTTCTTTTTAGTCACTTCCTGTGCCTTCCTCTAATTTTACATCTACCAATCACAGTTGAAGCTTTGCTTTAGGATTGCCCAGGGGAGGTAAGTTTGATTCTGATTCATCACCCACTATTGCAGACATGGGTCACAGACCTCCCCCACTTAATGATTAAGTGGGATGTTTATACTTTTGGTGATTAGATCTAAAAATGGTTGGATCTCCCCACTCAACTGTAAGTAGCGTGTTTACACTTTTGGTGATTAAATCTAAAAATGGGCAGGGGAGTTAATTTAATTTTCACAACACCCCTTGCCCTCATCTCTCTAAACAATGACTCCTGTGCTCCCTATATAACTCAGTTAGGGAAGATATCTATCATCTTTGAAAAGGAGAATCAGGCTACTCCCTCATTCTGTACTGGTCCATATCTTCAAACATTAGCTAAGATAAAACACCTATCTTTGAATTTCTATTGATCAATTTTTTTTTAAATCACATTTGCTGGTTTAAGAAACTAAACATTTAGAACAAAGGTCAGTTTCTCTAACTCAGAGGGAAGTACAAATATTTGAAGTGAATATTAAACCACAATAAATTCAACCATGCCCCCCAATGCCCAGGTCAAATTGGAAACCCCTGAGAACTTATCGAATTCTGAAAGATTGCTTGCCTGAAGATAGCCCCAGTATTCACATTTTGTAGTTGGTGCTCCAAAAAGAGGTTCCTGGAGTTGTACAATGTAAACATGTAGGCTATGTTCCAGGCTACTGAGCTCATACATATGTGACTTTCCTCTATAGTCATCCTGCCCTGTGCTTAGCCTTTCAATACTCTTAAAAGGATGCATGTAAAGTATGAGTGATACCTGGATCTTATTCTGAGAGATGCACAAATGATAGCCTAATAATAACAACCTAATAGGAGGGAGGGAGTTAACTAACGGCACAAAGAAATAAATAAATGGCTAAACAAGTTGTGGCATATGATTGTAATGGAATGCTATTGCACCATAAGAAATGACAAACAATTTAATTTGGGGAAAACATGGAAAGACCTACATGAAATTATGAAGAAGGAAATGAGCAGAACTAAGAGAACATTATATTCAGCAATAAAAGCTTTCTTTGAAGAATGATTTGTGTATGTCTAACTCCATAGAAAGAATGGATAAATAAAAATAAGGAAGACATAATACACACACACATGTGAGTACTGTGTGTGTGTCTTTTTTCTTTTCTAGCGGGAGAAGGGGAGGAGGTTAATTGAGTGTCCTAGTATTTTAAATGTTGCAAATGAAGAGATAAAATGTTCTTAAATTTTTAAATAAAAAAATAATAGCCTTGATGACTTTTAGTGATGTGTATGAAAAATCAAAAGAAAGCAATGCAATGATCTGGGACAATCCTGAAATATTTATGACAGAAAATGCTCACCACCTCCAGAGAAAAAATAGTTGGAGTCATCTTTCACATCAGCGTATTTATGTTTTTGTTTTGGGGGTTTGGTTATGTATGAGTGTGCTCTTACCACAATGAGAAATATGGACGTATGTTTTGTCTCAAATAAAAATAAAATTAAAATTAAATAAATAATTTTAAAAAGGAAAGTAGAGAGAGCATATGATTGTCAACTTATACCTTGTTCCAAGCACTAGTCACAGCACATTCTTTTGTGTCACAGTCAAATGAATTATTGCCTAGGTTTGATTGTTACCTAAAGTGGTAAGGGTGGAGGAGAACTCACAAAGAGGTAAAGTGTGAAATGATGGCTAAGGAAATGGAGGCAATGAATGTAGACTATTCATTTTAGAAGTTTGGCAGGGATGGCATGGAAAAAGAATAATGTTAGTTTTAAGATGTAGCAAAATTGATAGTGTTGTTGTTGCTGGGGATAGGGTAGACCTGGTCATATTTATAGGTATAGGAGAAGGAGTTCGTGAATAACAGATACTGAAAATATTTATGATAGAGCAGACAAAACTAATGGAGCAAGATCCTAGAAGATGAGGGAGGAGATGTTATTGAGGAAGACAGATGTACTAAAGGTATGGCCATGGAGCATGGGCACCCTTTCCTCAAATCTCTTTTTTTGGCCTCCCCCTCCCCAATCTGCAGTCACACTGAGTCTAGGATTCCCAGAGGAAGATAGTAATGTAGCTGTTATGTATTCTCAGCATCCTAAATGTTACTCTGGTCTGGAGGAGTTATACTTCTGTCACTCATAATTATAGTTCCTAAGTCCTCATGAATGTATTTCCTATTTGACAAATCATCCAAAATGGCACCATTAACTCTTAAATAGAAACCCTTACTAAACAGAAAGCAAAGTAAGAATAATAAAAAAGTATAACAGACCTCTTTGCATAAACCTAGGTCTCTCTCACACCAACGAACACAGAGCTGGTGGAGAAGAGTGGGCACAAATTTTCAGAAACCTAACAAGGTGACAGCTTAATAATTAATGTCAGGTAACCAGAACAATTTGCAACTCTGGACTGAATGCATTCATGTCGTTGGTCTCCTTGGGAAAAAAATCTGCTCCAGGAATTACTTGTTGGACAGGACCGCTACTCTGCAAATTGCTATGCATTTTCTTCTTCCAATCAGCTCATCTCTCAAGAATAGATGCAAAGTTTTTCTTTCTTGAGTCAGTGTCAGGAAGGGTCTGAATAGATCCAGTCCCTAAGACTCAATACTCTTCTATAATTCACTCACTCACCTGTGTTCATCTCTGCTTATCTCCCTTAACTTTTTTTTTTAATCTGTTTATTTTTAAGTGGAGGAATTGCATGGAGACTGGAACAACCTCCAGGAAGTGATGCAGAGCGAGAGGAGCAGAACCAGGAGAACATTGTACACAGAGACTAATACACTGTGGTATAATCGAACGTAATGGACTTCTCCATTAGTGGCGGTGTAATGTCCCTGAACAATCTGCAGGGATCCAGGAGAAAAAACACTATCCATAAGCAGAGGATAAACTGTGGGAGTAGAAACACTGAGGAAAAGCAACTGCCTGACTACAGCGGTTGAGGGGACATGACAGAGGATAGACTCTAAAGGAACACTAATGCAAATATTAACAACATGGCAATGGGTTTGAATCAAGAACACATGTGATACCCAGTGGAATCACGCGTCAGCTACGGGGGGTGGGAGGGAGGAAAAGAAAATGATCTTTGTCTTTAATGAATAATGCATGGAAATGATCAAATAAAATACTATAAAATAAAAAAATAAAAAATAAAAAAAATCTGTTTATTTTTATATTGTATTTATTACCTGTCCCTCCCACTACTCCTCTTCATCACCATTGTATGAAAAACAAAGTTGAAATGACATTAAATAAAATAATTTGTAAAATAACAAAACCCTTACCATATGTACACATAGTCTAGCAAAACAAATTTCCACATTGACTATAGTCAAAAATCTATGTCACTATCTGCATTTTTGATTTGTTACTTCTCTAACAAGAGGTAAGTGGCATATTTCATCTTCAGTCCTCTGGATTCATGGTTTTTCATGTATTGACCAAAGTTCAAAACTTTCAAAGTTGTTTTTCTCTACAATGTTGTTGTAACTGTGTAAATTGTTCTCCGAGTTCTTTTCACTTTGATACATATTATTTTACAGGGGTCTTCACTGGTTCCTCTAAAATTGTCCACCTCATCATTTCTTATGTCATAATTATATTCAATTCCATTCCCATTCCCCAATAAGAAAACAGCCTCTTAGTAGTTAAATATTGTCTACTACAAAAAAAGGTTGTTACAAATATTTTTGTACCTTTTGTAGATTTTGTATTTGTATTTTTGTAGATTTTTTTTGAATTTGTAGATTCTTATCTCATTAGGATGTAGGCATAGTAGTAGCTTAGCTAGCTTCAAAGGTATGCACAGTTTTATAACTTTTTGAGACACAGTTCTTTTTTATTATCTCTATTTTATAGTACATGATTGTTTTATTTTTATTTGCAGTAATGTTTTATTTTTCCCAATTACATGCAAAAACAATTTTTGGTTGTTTGCTGACATTTTGAATTCCACATTCTCTTACTCCCTTCTCTTTCCCCTCCCTTAAATGGTAAGCAATGTGATAATGGTTATAAATGTGCTATCATACAAAACACATTTTCACATTCATTATGTTGTGGGAAAAGGCACAATAGGAACAACCCATGAAAAGTGGTGTGCTCCAAATTGTATTCAATCTCCATTAGTTCTTTCTCTGGTGGTGTGTAGCATTTTTCATCATTAGTCCTTTGGAGTTGTCTTGGATCATTGAACTGCAAAAAATACTTAAGTCATTCATGGTTGTTCATCATACATTATTGATGTTACTGTGTACAAAGTTCTCCTGGTTCTGCTCACTTCACTCTGCCTTAGTTCATGTAAATCTTTTCAGGATTTTCTGAAATTTGAGATATGGTTCAAAATTGCCTTGCAAAATGACTGAAACAATTTACAGTTCCACTAACAGTGTGTGGCATGCCTGTTTTCCTGCCATATTTGTCATTTTTCCCGATCTGATCTCTCTGATGAAACTTCAAAGTAGCTTTAGTTGATATTTCTCTAATTATTTGTGATTTACAATGGTTTTTTCCCATGGTTACAGATAGCTTGAATTTCTTTCTTTGAAAATTGTCTGCTCCTATCATTTGACTATTTCTTTATTGGATAATGATTCCTTGGTCCATTTCAAGCTGACCCTGGAGAGGAACTACCCCTGTACTCCTCATTCTGTTTACTTTACTTCTGTTTTTGCTCTGATTCTTCCATCTCTTCCACAGCTTCCTCAATCCCTGTTGTCTATGTTAGGGTGAAAAACAAAAATATACATTTCTATTATAAATATATCACAAATAGGCAATATGCAATTGCCCCATAATTACCAAAAAAGTTTTAGTTATTATATTTCTCATCCATCAAAGTCTTCATAATGGTTAATATAAGTTAACTGCTAAGAAATGGAACACCTCAACAATCATTGCTTTCCATTAGAAATTTTTCTATAAGGGGCAGATTCTCTGAAGTCCCCTCAATTGTTTTCTCCCGAAGCATTTTCTTTGTGAGTTTATCCACAGGTTCTCTTAGTAGTGCCCATAATTCTACCCCTTCCCCAAAATAAAATTGTTCAAATCTAAAATGGGCAATTCCTTCCCTAGTGTATCAATTCAACTTAGAAAGAATGGAAATAAATTTCTTCCTCTGGAACTTAAGGCAATGAGGCTAGGAGGAGTACACTGAAGAAGTATGAGATACAGAAAAGCAAAATTGAGTGGATTCATTGCCTGGAGGTCTTTAAAACAGAAGTCAAAGTCAACTGCTTAGAATGAGAAATCAAGTGGGTTTGGGAGTTTAAAGAACCTCTGAAAAGTTTGAAATACTTCACATTTCTCCAGTATTTTGTAATATGTTTTCATCAATGATGAGGTAGATATTGAGAGTCATTATTCTCATAGAAGCTGGGGCTTGGCGATTTGCCTCTTCTCATGTAGAATCACAGCTAAGATATTAATCCAAGTTTCTTGACTCCAGATCTTTTGCCATTTTTCAAGAAATGATGGAAGCAACATTTAGAGTTAACTTGTGAAGACCTCTGTGAACTTATGTGTATTAGAATAAAAGAAGAAGTTTTGTGTAAGTTACAGTGAGTAAGAAGTCAACAAGAAGTGACTAAAAGAATTGTTGCATAAAACTGAGGGCCCATCTAAGAATGCTAAATCAGTATTGGAGCCACTTATTACTTTTCTTCCCAGTTGCTCTCTCCATCATGGGGTAAAGAGTCAGATTTGAGGGTTAATTGGGCAGGTAGAGTAGAAAAAGGTGGTCACAAGGCAATCTCCAATGAGTCCAATGAGACTAGAAATTATTGAACCTCAATTCAATTCAAAACATTTATTGTGTCTACTATGTGTCCATTATTGGGATGGATAATGGATACAAGGACATAAATGGATGAAAGTCACTGCTTTCAAAAAGCATTTTCTCTGGGGACAATACAGAATGTAGAAGGATATGTAAATACAAAGTATATATAAAATAATTTCAAGAAGAAAAGGTATTAACAATTAGGCAGGGGCAGGGAACATTATTTCAAACGTGGCTGCTGAGCTATGCTTTGAGGGATGCTGGGGATAATGGGAAGGGAAAGTGAGAAGGGAGTACAATCCTGACCAGGAGAACAGCCTGTGCAAAGGTAGAGACAAGAGACAGAATCTTGTTTTTTAGAAGTTAAATTTGACTAGAACTATGAGTACATAAAGTATAACAGAAGGGAAAGAGAACAAACATTTATAAAATATCCCCTATGTGCCAAGCACTGTTAAGTGTCTAATGTTTACAAATATCTCATTTGATCCTCAAGACAATCCTGCAAGGTAAGTGCTATTTTGCAGTTGAGGAAACTGAGGCAAACAGAGGTTAAATTACTTGCTCAGGGTCACATAAATACTAAGTATTCTGAGGTTGGATTTGAACTCAGGTCTTCCTGACTAAGTACTCTAGCCACCATGCCACCTTGACTAGAAAGAAGGGTTGTAGTTGTACTATGTAGGGTTTTAAATGCCAGACTAAAAAAGTTATAGTTTATCCTAACAACAATAAATATAAAATTGCTAAATATGATGTCTAAACTAAGCGAGTGAAGTCAGAAGTAGGCTAATAGATTAGGAGGGAAGGGTTAAGAGAATAGAGGTCGCCATGCCCAAGAAAGGCAGATTCAGTAGGAGCAGAAAGAATCACAGGTTGGTAGACTGTTTTCAGGGAGAAGAGTTACTAAGTTGAGTGTGTCTCCATCCCAAATAAGGACAAAATCCAAGGTGTACTTCAGCACATGTAGCACAGGAGCAAAAGGAAAAGGCCACTGGAGTCAAGACGGTCAAAGAAATACATAATAAAAAAATTTTTAATGAAAATGAAATTTAAAATTTTTTTAATTAAAAAAGAACTGTGAAGTCAGGTGTTGAGTATTTTAATATCCGTGGTTAATTATTCTAAGGGGAGCTCTACTAATGTCATTTGTTTCCCAAACACTCCTCCATGCAGTAGTAGCCTCTCTGTCTATCCAGAAAAATCACGTGGAAGAAGGAAGAAAAGGAGTTGTGGGGAAAGGGAGGAGAGACCAGAGTAGAAGAGAGGCCAGAAAAGAACATGTTGGATAATAGTCAGTATCCAAAAGGATCGTAAGAGACTAAAACAATAGAGCAAAGTTCTTTTTTTTTTAATTCTATTGAATTAGATAATTTAGAATAATTTTCCATAGTTTCAAGACTCATGTTCTTTCCCTTCCCTTCCAAATCGGATGCGCAATTCCACTGGGTTTTACATGTGTCATTGATCAAGCCCTATTTCCATAGTATTAATATTTGCACTCGGGTGATCGCTTAGAGTCTACGTCCCCAGTCACATAGAGCAAAGTTCTTAAGAACGACAGTGTACTCTAGTACACTACTCTTCCCTTCCCTCCCCTTCCTTTCTCTTCCCTAGAGCAGAAACTCCATGACCATAATTGGTGATGTTGTAAATGTGCTTCTTTTCCAGGAGAGGCTTGGGCTAAAAGACCTCTGAGATCTCACCCAGCTCCAAAATTCTGTGATTCTGTAAATAACACTCCACAATCACCTCCTAACCTCTTGTTACCAATCTCCTTCTAAGTGTCCTGTAATTGGAGTAGCTGGAAAGAAATGTGAGATGCTCAAATTTAGAGACATCTCCAGCCCAAATGTTCATGTAGGCTATTCACACCAGACCTGTGCTAGCGCCTTCTGAGCTAATATTGATCTGATCAGCCACTGTCAGACACACTGTACATTGACTCCAACCGAGGGATGTCATTTTGTTCCTCTTTGAGCACAAGGACAGCCACCAACCAAGTGTCTGCCCTACTGTAAATCAGACATTTTAAAAGCTTTTATTTCAGTTGGAAAATATGTGATATCTCTTATTGTCTCTTCCTCTGGCTTCTCAAACTACCCCTAAAAGATGTGCATAGTTAATAGACTCAGATTGGGGTTCTATACTGGTATAGCCTTAAAATGGGACCCCAGGCTATCATGAAAAAACACATTAAGTCACATCTAGGTGGCACAGTACATCGAGTTCTGGATCTGGGGTCAGGAAGACCCGAGTTCAAATTCTGCCACAAACACTTTAAGAACTCTAACCCTGAGCAAGTAATGTAATTACTCTTAGTTTCAGTTTCCTCACCTGTAAAATGGACTCCAAGGCTTCTAAGGTCCCTTACAGCCTTAAATCTATGATCCTATGCTCTTTAGCCCCAGAACAGAACAGCATGAACAAGTTTCTCTAGTTCATGTATCAAGCATGCAGTGACTGTTGCAATGTAATGCTTAGTGCATAAGCATGATTGACAGGCAGAGAATCTTCAGAGCTGGCAGGGGAAAGATTCCTTGGAGAAACAGTTTACTAGTCTGTTGGGGGTTGGCAGCTACCAAAGAAGCTGGAGGTGGATGATCTGTGCTCCTGTGGACATTTTTGGATCATCCTACAAGGAGCCCTCAGAAGCAGGAAGGGGATAAGAGGTTTTCAATACCCTTAGGTGGACTAAGGGACAATATTGGGAGCTCCAGCCATTCTCTGGACCATCTAGGACTCCTCATCATCCAGCCTCTCCTTGCCAAAAGACTCTATATGTAAGATCTCGGAACTTTCTGTTGGACTGGCCCTTAGGAACTTAGGATAAGATAAGATAGGATTATTATTTACTAGTTTTAAACTGAAGGGTTAAGTTGTAAGACCTCCTTCTCCCCCTCCCTCCTTTCCCAAACTTCTAATCTCTGGGGAATAAAAGCAAAATAGTTATATGTTAATCCCTATGTGTTTTCCATCCGAAGCCCCTCCAAATTAATATTGACATCTCACTCCTGATCCATAGAGTAGAACATAGTTTGTGTATACACTAGACATAATTCTTCAATACTGTCCATCTAAGCCAACCACTTCATTTTATAGACTAGGACAGAGACTTGAACCCAGATCCCCTGCTCTCTTGTACATGGGGAAGTTGTGAGAACAAAACAAAACAAAACAAACAAAAAAGGGGGGCAAGAATCCAATGATCCAGCCTGTTCTCTGCTTCCTTTCTTGCTTCCCTTTAGTATAAACAATGCCTAAGTAGCTGCTGAGTTACAAAAGATCCTGAAGGTCCAGTTATTTTCCAATTAATAAGGGTCAAAAGGAGTACTTTCTGAAATCCTTGCTTGGGGGCTCAGACTTTATAACTAAGCAATTCTTCCTGCCCACTGGGACAGGACTCCATCTAAATGAGCTTCTTTGGAGCAAAGATGGCCTTGGGTTTTATGAAATGTTCACTAACACGTTCTCTTTTTCTTTACCCAAATTTTCCTAATCTTCTCTTTTCTCTTGCTTCTGATGGCAAGAGAAGAATTAATTGAAGGAGCTCTGAATTTTGAATTCATTTCCACCTTGATCATTGATTTAGGACCAAAAAACTACCAAGCTTCAGCATAAACATCTGGAAAATAGTATTAGGAATACTCTCATCCTTGCTTCTTCCACTGGGAAGAACTGGAAGGAAAGATTAACAGACTGATCTCATAAAACTCTCTAATTTTGTGTACAGATGGATAGGTAGATGAACCCATATAAACATATATTCTACAAAGATATAGACATATGTAAAAATTTAGCAATATAGTTATAATATATATACATATATATATGCATGTGTGTGAATGTGGGGAGAGAGACAGAGACAGAAAGGCAAAGACCAAGAGACAAAGTACTCCCTGGATTTTCATCAGTGTAGGGTTCTCCTGATGAGGAGTTTTCTCTATCAGTGCATGTCAACATCTTCTTTCCAAGTTATAATACTAGAAAGTTGACCAGAGCTCCAAGAAGTTAAGTAACTTGTCAGGGTCATGCCATCTGTATATATTAGAGGCAACACTTGAACCCAGATCTTCCTCATTCTGCATCTGACTGATTCTCTATCCATTATACCAATGGTATCAACTCAAATAGACAGTGGCCATTAAATCATATGTAAGGTTCCCTGCAAGCCACATATTGTCTTAGAAAACTGAATATTAACATTGGGGCAGCTAGAGACTACAACAGTGCATAGAATGCCTGGCCTGGAGTTAGGAAGACTCATCTTCCTGATTTCAGAAATGGCCTCAGAAACTTCCTAGCTTTGTCACCCTGGGCAAGTCACTTAATCCTGTTTGCCTCAGTTTCCTGATCTGTAAAATGAGCTGGAGAAGGAAATGGCAAACCACTCCAGTATCTTTACCAAGAAAATCCCAAATGGGGTCATGAAGAGTCAGACGTGATTGGAACAACAAACATTACCTGTGTTCTGTAGAGTGTTCTACTTGATTAAATATTTCCCAATTGTATTTCAGTCTAGTTCTAAGGCACTGGAAGATTTGTAGGTATTGCACATAGTTGGCATTTCTCATAGTTGGAAGCATTGCTCAGAACTGGAAGAATCGTAGGTCATGTTTTTAGCAGCTCTGTGATATTCTATCCTGCCTCTGTGTACATATACACAGTATATGCATACATATATGTATACAAATATAAGTATGGACACATAGATGTGTCCATACATACAAACACATGTATGTGTAATAAACTACCGCTCGTGGTAATTAGGAGTCTCAAAAGGGATGTATTAATCTGAAAGAGCGATGTCAGCATCAATTACAGTGATGATCATGACTGGCATCTGCCTTCTCTAAGAGATCTGGTAAAACCTAACCACAAAGTCTGCACATACAAAAAGGGCATATCCATAGAGCATACCAGTGAAGAATCCCAAGACAAGCTATTAGCATGTAAAATTCTTTGAGCCCCAAATCTATCTTCTTGTTTTACTAATTATCCCCTCCTTTTTGAATGTGTAATTTTGATGTGGGCAATCATTTGGAAAAACTGGGCACAGGGGATTTGGAGATTTCTGAGTTCAAATGAAGCAGGCTCACATAATTAGAACATTAAGCACTGATTTCCAGGAGCAAAAAAAAAAATGTGCTTGATTTGCAGTGTCAGACTCATGAAAGGAAAAGCTTGGATCTGTCCGGTGTTTTGAACCTTGACATTTGGGGTGTGGGGAAGAAACAAGAAAATGCTTGGGAAAACACACATCATTCTACTATCAACTGCTTGTGCTAATCATAACGCCCTGCATTTCTCTAGTGATTTATATTACTGAAGGTACCTCCAGATACACCATCTCACAGATGTTCTAGAAGGAAAGAGATGGGAACAGTTAGCATCCTGGGGCAGGTGGGGATGCCTGGCCCATCAGCCTTCTAACCTCCTTCTGCCATTGTATGAGCAAGGCATAGAATAGCAGAATGTCTGCCAAAAAGGTTTGTGACCAGATTCACACTAAGTAAAACATAAATTTTCGGTATGTGTTATATTTATTGAAGTTACACTTTTTCCCAGGCCAAATGAAGTGAGGCATTGAGCAAAGATTGAGTGGAAATGATCAGGGCAGAAAATCACCCAGGTTTGAATAATGAGTGCTACTGGCTTGACTAGGGAAAAATTACTCTACTTCTTTGGGCCTCAGTTTTCTCCTATTTAAAATGAGGTGATGGATTAACCCTGAGGAGCATCGGGTCCTGTATTTGACTTAAAATGAGTATTTGTTCCATTGACAAGGGAGCTCATTTTCCCTTTCCATTCCCAACCTTTAACTTGAATTTGGATGCTTCATCATAGGATTAAACATAAATCCAGGTCAGATCACATCTAAAACTTAATGCAAGGTTTCCAACTCCATTATCTGGACATTGAGGGAAAGCATGGTTGCCAGAACTTTGAGTATTAAAGGTTCCTTCTAGCACCTGCCAAGGATGTGAGTGATGCATGCATCCTTAACCTGAGTGGATTATGGAATTGAAATCCTCATTCATTCACCCAAACATTTACTACCAAATGACTTCATTTTTTTCTTTAAATTTATTTATCAAACTTCATTCTTATAGATAAGAACTGGAAGAGATCACAATGATAGTCCTCCACCATCAAACCTAGAATTCACTATACCTCCCTGTGCAAAGAATGCATTCTTCGAAGCACCAGACATACAAAGATAAAGACAACATAGACCCTTCTCTCAAGGAGTTTACAGTCTAATGGAAGACAATTGGGTAATACATAAACAAACAAATCGATAACTATATCCATGAAACTAGCTGGGTGATAGATAATAGAAAATCCCTGTTTTTAGCTTGTTCAGAGTGATGCATTAAAAAATTTCCAGGGGTAGCAGTGTGAAAAGAAGAGCTTAAAAGGGAATTTATTTCAATAAGATGGTGGGTTAGGAAAGACTTGATCCTAAACAAGCCTGGTTGGAAGAAGAAGACAAGTACATTGGACACAGAGAACTAACAAGCCATGGCAACTGGTTGGAAATGTAGTACAAGGGAAAAAGAAGAATCAAAGGTGACTACAAAACTTTAAATGGAAGTACCTGAGAAGATGGTGGTGACATTACTACCATAGGGAGGATAGGTAGTGTTTGGGGAGAAGATGAATGCAAGGTTGGCACTGAGTTTCAAGGACCTGCAAAACATTTTGTGTCACATGCCTCCCCCTCTCCAGAAATTGCTTTGTATTTACTTTGCATATATTTTTGTATTTATTTATTATCTAGGTTGTGTTGTTTCCCCAATAAAATGTAATGCAGAAGCTAATGTTTCTATTTTTCTTTCTGCCTTCAGTATCTAATATGGTACGTGACTCTTAAGAAGTACTTAATAAGTGATTTAATTTGGGGGATTTTTTCAGTAACTGGTCCAACTCAGTGCCTATCACATAGTCAGTGTTTGGTAAGCATTCACTGAATGAAACAGAATGAAAGAGTGAGTGAAGATGAGAATATGTGATAAGTCAGTGGAAATAGAAGGCTGGATCACTAGGCTAAAGGGAATTATCAAATTGGTGATAAATGAAGCCCATGAGAGAATGGGATCACCAACAGAGAGTGTCTTTATTGTCTCTTAGTTGGAGTCAGTTTCTTCCCCAATGGAAGTCCCATTTCCTAAGGTCCCCCCATAGAGCTAGGCAAGACAAAAGACTAACCCCATCACTAATTACATGTCCTCTCCAAAAGAGAAACCCTCCCTTTTTCTACTCTAATACCATAATGCTATTTTTTTTTATGAAACTATATGGATGACTGACTGCTCTGGCTTGGTTATTTATCTTATGCCTAACAGAGAAATGTCTGTGAGCTTCACCAGTTTTATGTTTATGACTAGAGATCAGCTAGAGGCCAGAGAGATGCCTTGAAAGCAGAGGACAAGTGCTCCAAACAAGGACTATGGAAAGCAACAGAAGGAGACGATGCTATAAATAACAAGGAAAGGACTCCCAGAGCGTGTCCAAAACACGGGCGGAGCTCTCCTCATAACTCAAAGCTTAAGGCACACACAGGGCACTTGGTGCCATAAAGCCTCGTGTTGGCAGCCCCAAGAGGTGGGTAGAAGGAGAGCACCTTTCAGTCGGGAGAGGGTCAGCCTCTCTATAACATTCAAAAGACCTTCCTGGTCAACAATGCTTCCCAGCATCCTTGCTTGTTCTCTAAAGGAAAGACTTGTAAGCAGTGTGGGTTATGTTAAGCTCACAAGCTGCCTTACAGCCCCCTTCAGGAGCCCCAGTAGAAGCCCCAGTCACTTCTCAGATGCATTTTTGGGAAGAAGAGAAGCTCAACAGCCCATTATTTCAGCATGAACACCTGCCTCCGAGAGTGCTCGGCTCCATCAGTACTGTTATTTTGGAGGTTAAACCAAATAAAACCTTCAGGTAGGTGAGTAACTGCCCTGAAATCTCCTTCCCTGACAGGAACACTAATGTGAAATTAGATTTAGGATTGCAGATGTGAGAAATCTCCGTGGACATCTTTGCTGCCTGTTCTTCTTTTTTTCCAAGCTATCGCTCATGGTAGACCCTTGGACAAGTGGCACCATGAGATCAAGCTCGAGGAATGCCCAAATTATTTTTTTAAATAACAATTAAAGCTTGTGTCTTTAAAAATAAAAAACGCCAAGGCTCCAGCATTTCCCAGTTTTCACAGCTAGTCATCAGAAGAGAACAGAATAGATGATTGTGTTATGGCATTGTACTTATGTAGTTCAAAAACTGTCCAGTTGAAATCTGGCACACCGGCCGTGGAGATGAGAATGTTGTAATGTGCAATCCTATGAGGATACTGTTGACACACTGTCAGCTGTGGAACGACGCGTCCTCAGCCTTCCTAGTGACAAAAGAGTTTGCATATGAGCGAAAGAAACTAACCCATAAGACACATTATTTAGATTGATGAACCAAATGGAGACATTTTGTCAGGAGAGTTCTAAAACAGGAATCAAGGAGAACTGTGTTCAAATCCCACTTCAGGCACTAGCTATGTGATTATGGACAATTCACCTAGCATCTCTTGACCTCAGTTTCCCCACCTGTAAAATGGGGCTAGCCATCAGATCAACTTCCTGTTGTGGTAAGGATCAGTTGAGAGCATGTTATATGGAAGATTTTGGGAGCCCTTACAGCACTATATAAAGGTCAGCTGTGATCATTGTGAATCAATTATTATGAATCCATAATTAGGAGTCCTGAAATAAACAGAATTTATATTGAGATAGCATTTTGCATAAACTCTAAGTACTTTACATAGAGCAGAGCAGGTGCTTTCAGGCATTACAGAGTGTACTTTCTGTACCTTCAGGTTTAAAAAGTATTCTACACATATTATTCCATTTGGACCTCAGGTTTTATTATCCTCATTTTCCAGGGGAAGAAAGCGAGACTCAGAAAGGCACAGCAACTTGCCCATGGTACCCAATGAGGGACAGAGACAAGAGGAAGAAAAAGAAACAAGAATTTATTCATCACCTGCTCTGTGCCAGGTACCATGCTAAAACATTTACAGATATTATCTCAGTTGAGCCTTATGATAACCCTGGGAATCAGGTGCTATTATTATCTTCATTTTACAGGTGAGAAAACTGAGGCAGACAAATTAAGCAACTTCCCAATGCTGGGTACCATGCTAAAAGATTTACAGATTATATCTCATTTAAGGCTCACAGTAACACTGGAAATCAGGTGCTATTATGATCCTCATTTTATAGGTGAGGAAACTGAGGCAGAGATGAATTAAGTGCCTTCCCAGAGTCACATTAATAAGTGTCTAAATGTCTAAGTGTCTAGATTTTCACTCAGGTCTTCCTGACTGTAAGCACAGCACTCTCTCCACTGTGCCAACCAGCTGCCCAAATTAGAGCTATTTTTTTAATGTAATAACCATTCAGTGACCCATTACCTTGAAAACAGAAGAATCTAGAACTAACTTCAGGCCCAATTCACCCTGGGCTACATGGATCCCCGTGTCTTTCCCTTAAACTTGGGAGGACAATAGTAATTACAAGTCATCTTAACTTCTGAAGGAAGGAGACATGTTGGGTAGAGGAGTCCATGGGGACATGGACTCGGGCTAACTCAAAGACAAACCAGTTAATTCCCCAAATTAAAGAGGGGCTAGCCTCCTTCTCCAATGGGAATGACAAACTTACACTATATCATTCACACTTTGTTAAGCAATATGGCCCCGGGTGACCAATGGCATACATTTCTTGGGAAACAAAATAGAATTGCCAGGGTTCCAGGGTATGGTCCTAGAACAGGAGGAAATTAAGTCGCCCATGTGGAGAGGAGTCACTCTATCAATTGGGGAGAATGGATTAACCATTTACTCTGTGCCAGCCAATGGGATGAAATCCATGACTTTGGCTATGACACCATACCCCCCCCAACCCACTGAGCTTCCAGTGAGGACGAGAACCATGAACTGTGGTGGACTGGGGATAAGAGAAGTCTGACAAGTTTATCCACCTTTTCCAAAGTCAAGTTTAGACTTGGACAGATGCTGACGTGACCTGCTCATTTCTACCTACAAGAGAAGTGGGCAGCAGATCGAAATCGGAGCCCCCCCAGTTGACAACACATCCTCCTTCTAAGGATCTGAGGGGTGCAGATTCTCAGATAATGACTAGAGAAGTAAATCAGCTGGGACTGATATCCACCAGCCACAATCCTGTCCCATCAGAAGCCATTAGCTTACATAATTCTGGGGCAGAATGGCTGGGAGTGGTGTGAGCAGGAATGTTTTGCTGACTGCTGTCGAAATGGGTAACAGACTTTGCATATTATATCACCATTTTTTGTTGTATTTCACATGCAGTGTTTTTCTGCTTTTGACTTGGAGGTGTGAGAGGGAAGGCTCTAATCATATGGCCTTGTGCAGATGCTCCATTTGCATTTCTATTAATCCAGGCCCTCCTGGAGATGCTGGAGCAGAGACACAGCATGCTTTGTGTTTGAACTTGTGAGAACCCATACCCCTGCTTAATAACTTAATACATATGTATAGCCTCCTTCAGACGGCCCACTAGGAGGCAGAAGCAGGGGGAGGTGCAGTCCCCACCAGCCCCACTGCTGGACTCTGCTGAAAATGGGCAAAGGCAGAAAGGAGAACCTTACTCAGCAGAGAGACCCAAGATCTGGAATGCTGTCTGGCCCATGGGACTGACTGGGGAAGCCCATTCTGTATGAGTCTACAGTAGTGCCTCTGAACATCCATGATACATGTATGATACATATGTGTGTATCCAGGGACCCTCGTGGCTACAGTGAACTCTCCTGTAGCATCAATATTTGTGGCATGGCAGCAGCAAAGCATTTGTTTCAGCCAGAAATTGAGAGCTACGGTTCTTAAGAATAATATAGTCACATCTCATTTCCTTGGGGTTTCTGTCTTTTGTTTTTCCATCCTCTTCTTGTTCACTTCTGGAGGGGTTAATTTTAGCAGTCAGTAAAAGTGCAAAGAGAAGGTGCAAATGTGGGGAGACTGAAGCTGGGAATGTATGGGGTCTTTGGTCTTGTCCATAAAGGCCATAAGCTGAAAAGTTTGGAAAGTGTAGTTTTAATACACAACAGACCAACATCCATTTCAGAGGGGCAATCCAGGCATGCTCCACTCCTTGAATTTCAATAATAAACCTGATGATGATGATGATGATGATGATGATGATGATGATGATGATGATGATGAACTAGCTTTTGCATAGTGGTTTGGTTTGTTTTGTGGAGTCCAAGGGTTTTGGGAGACTTGGTCTCCTCATCTTGCCCAAGCTAGCAAGGCATCAGCCGATCGTGAGTCGATCCCACTATTATTTGACACAGGAGCATTGTCCTGCTCCATTCCTGACCTAGGTCAGTTCAACCCTCTTTGAGCATCCTAGTGGAGCCCGACTCCTGAAAGCCTACCATACTGGTGCCACCTTGGATACAATCACCCAATCGCCTTCAGTCTTACTGCAACTCAGAATTCTTGCATTCAAGGAATCTAGCAGCCTCAACCATTCCTGAGGCAGAGATCATAGACATGCACCACTGGGATCAGCCTTGGATAATGCTTTAAGGTGTGCAAAGTGTTTTACAGACATTATCCCATTGCTCCTTCCCAATAGCCCTGTTTGATAGTCACATTACTAGATAGACGGACAGATATGCAAGCAGATAAGAAGACAGATTGATGACTGACAGACAGAAAAAGTATTTATGAAGAACTTTCCAGGCACTATGCTAAGTGCTGGGAATGCAAAGAAGAGACAGAGAGACAGACAAATGCAATCCTTACCCTCAAGGAGACAAAATATTCATGGAAGAAGCAATTCATAAAGGGGTGCTGGCAAATGAGAGAGAGCAAAGTGGAAAAGTCCAGAAACTCAAGAGTGGAGCTAAGAGAGAAGTGTTCAGGGGCAGCCTGGCAGCACAGTGAATTGAGAGTTGGACCTGGAGCCAGGAGGACCTAAGTTCAAATCTGGCCTCAGACACTTCCTAGCTATGTGACCCTGGAAAAGTCGTTGAACCCCCATTGCCTAGCCCTTACCGCTCTTTTCTCTTGAATTAACTAAGACAGAAAGCTTCAAAAAGGGGGTGGGGAACATTAGGATCCTGTGAGGTCACTGGGTGGGGAGAGAAGGCATGGAAGTGGAGAAGGACAAGCAGGACCATCCTCAGCTGGAGTGAAGAAGCAAGATCCATCTGAAAGCTTCCTATCTGAACCAATTATTCTCAACACAAGAGAGGCAGTGTGGTATAGTGGATAAATAAGTCAACAATGGAATCAGGAAGCACCAGGTTCAAGTCTTGCCTCTAACCAATCCTGTCTTTATGACTGGTAAATCACTTAACCTTTCAGCGCCTCCAGGCAATTCTCTAAGACTATAAATTGGCAAACTATGCTGAAAAAGAATATGTCCCCAGCAAGAATTCCTTACATTAATAAAATCACTCATTCAAAGACATCTCCTCGCTCCCACAAAAAAAAAAAAGACTTCACTTCTTCCTGAGTAGGTACAGAGCTCAAGTATTTCTGAGCTTCTAAAAGACCACGAATATTCTCAGTGGTCTCAAAACTTCAGCATCCTAAGGGAAAGCATGCCTTGTTCCACCATAATTGCAGTTTTTCTTTACAAGGTAAAATTCTTAAATAGAAACTGGAAAAGATGGACAAGAGCCTCACTTGTACCTTTTTAAGGCACTTCTGATCTTCCCTGCTATATGGAGAGGAGGGTGGATAGAGAAAAAGAAAAGAGAGACAGACAGAGACCCAGAGAAAGAGACAGATGGAGACAAATAGAGAGAAAGAAGCCCAAAGACAGAAAAACTGACAGAGATTGAGAGGGGGAAGAAAACAAGAACACAAATCTTTCTTATTGGGTTAACTTCAAGTGATGATCTTCTCCAGCCTTCTATAGGGGAATCTCACTGACTATTAATAAGATTTTCCTCTGACCTTTTTTCCTAAAATAGAATCTTAATAATATGCAGAATTTTGAATACAAGAGTCTCTTTCTTCCCAAAACATTCTACCTTCTATTTCATTGTCATGTTTAGTATATCATGGACACTCATTAAATATTAAATAACAGGAAGATATAGATGATGAAGGTGATATTGTGCAACAGAGCAGCTGGCAGAGAGAAACTACGGATGACCAAAAGAATAATGGGAAAGAAGAAAGAAAGAAAGAAAGAAAGAAAGAAAGAAAGAAAGAAAGAAAGAAAGAAAGAAAGAAAGAAAGAAAGAAAGAAAGAAAGAAAGAAAGAAAGAAAGAAAGAAAGAAAGAAAGAAAGAAAGAAAGAAAGAAAGAAAGAAAGAAAGAAAGAAAGAAAGAAAGAAAGAAAGAAAGAAAGAAAGAAAGAAAGAAAGAAAGAAAGAAAGAAAGAAAGAAAGAAAGAAAGAAAGAAAAAGAAAGAAAAAGAAAGAGGAAAGGAAAGAAAAGAAATTTTAATGAAAATCTGAGGTATACAATATATATCATCATAATTCATACCCCTAAGGATTGACAAAACTAAGGAAAACAACAGTCTAATATATATTTAATCTTCTAACTAAAAAACTCATTGGTCTTCTCTCTAAAGGAGATGAGTGATCATTTGTATACATATGTGTGTATATCTTGATATCTATATCTATATTTTTATATATCTATAGATATAACTGTAGAGATATATCTCTAGATAGAAATGATAGAGGTTAAAAAAAGAAATGTGGATAAAAATAGAGATTATGTAAATATAAATATAAGCTAGCACTGAGCACAAAGCCCCTGTTCACAGTATATACTTAATCACTGGCTTTATAGTTGATGGTAGTCACTGATTCATTCTTAAAAGTAAATGCTCCCAGCTGATGAAAAATGCAGCAATAAAAACTTTGGCCATGGTGAGTCAGGCTGTCCATCCAGCATAAAAGAGTCTAATTTGTACCAGAACTTACCAAACTTTATCTATGGTGCACTTTGGAGGGAACATCTAAAAATGTTGGTCATTGAATTCTGGGCAAAGGGAGACTGGGAAAATTTTGAAGCAAAATAAAGGAAAATTAGTTACTTTTATTCTGAAATATCATCATATGCAATAAATATTTTTGCAGGAATAGTTTCATGGTTAATACTTTGAAAAGAAAAATCTCACTAGCATCAGCAATTTCTATGGGAAATTCACTATGCACAGAAAACCAAGAATTTTCAGAACAAGAATTCTGGAAAGCCCAAGATGTTAGCACTCTCTACCATCACTCCCTGAAACTAATTTGCATATATTTTTCTACATACATGCACATAAATATATCTATATTTACATGCTTCCAATACAATGTAAACTCCTTCATAACAAGGACTGTTTCATTTGAATCTCTTTAAGGAACACATACTAGGCAGTTAATAAATGCTCATTAGATTTAATTAAATGGACTTATACTCATCTTACTAATAGTTTTCAAAATAAATTATTTATTCCAACACCTTTTACTATTTACAAAACCCTCCCACTCAAACTAAGGAAATCTGCCTCCTCTTTACCTCCTAACCATTGGCTCTCTTCTCTAGAGCCACACAGGATAACTGCATTTCATTTAAAAAAAAATTCTGATCCATCTTGAATTTTTTCCTACTTTTTTGTTCTGCTTTTTCTAGTCTGGAGATCATTCTCCTTATCAGGCAAAATGGAAACAGAATTAGAATTGAGAATTTTTATCATCAGTAATCAAAGTATCACCCATCCAAGAAGGGAGGCTTACTTAATCTTTCCTTGGTCTTTTCATCTTGAACACAGTTGTTGTTGTTGTTATTGTTGTTTCCCCCAGATTTTTATAAGCCTCAGTACACTGTATGCTTTAGTCTTCCTAACACTCTTCTTATAGGACTACAGATTTATGGTGCTCTTTTATAATTTGCCTTGATTATCTATACTCTTCTATCATTTTATTTTACCATTTCTTTTATTTTGTAGATCAGCAGAGAGCTGACTGTGAAGTCACATCAGAATTTTTTAATGGTTTCTTCCTTTTCATCCTCAAAGGAATTTATAATGATAGCATCTTCCAAATTTAATAAATGAGAGCCTCTCATTTCTTTAACAGTCTAAAGTCATGGGAATATACTTAAATTTTTTTCTTAATTATTTTAAATGTGCTTTTCTGACATCTGGATTATGCATCTGACTGTCATTATCCTCCTGAGTCATCATAAATTTTAAGACAATGTAATCACATTCTTCTAAGGTTTCCATGTCTTCCACTACAATCAATTAATTCTTTCTTGTTGGCCAGGGTGATAGAGAATGGAAATTCTCTTCATTTGTTTCTCTTTAGAGAGATGAAATTTTAGTAAAGCAAGAATTCATCAGATTTAGTCTGCTAAATGAAAACTATGAGATAAATATGTAGCTTAAATCCTTCATTACTATATTTTACTTCCATGTCAATTTTTTATCTGTGAGCTTATCCATTTCTTCCTTCTGGTTTGGCAGTCTGCACTTGATCAACACTCATTTATTAAGTATTGATAATGTGCCAGGCACAGGGCTAACTGCCAAGAATACAAAGAAAGACAAATTCACAAAAACAGCCCCTTCCCTCAAGGGGTTTACATATTAATAGTACAGAAAACATATAAAGAAATAGCTATACATAAAATATCCACATATACTAGAAAGGTAATTTTAGAGGGGAAGGGTCAAGTGTCTACGGGGAGTGGGAGCCTCCTGTAGAAGTTAGTATTTGATCTGAGTCTTGAAAGAAGACCAGGAGGTCAATTGGTAGAGGTGAGAAGGGAGAATGCTCCAGGCACAGGAAACAGCCAGCACAAAGGCACAGAAATGAGAGATGAAGGATTATGAATGGAAAGAAGACCAAGAATTCTCTACTACAGAATGTGTGGAGAGAAACAAAGTGTGAGAAGATTAGAAATATAAGAAGGAGCCAGTGTGGGAGTATAATGGAATGGAAAGACATTTATTAAGCATTTATTATATTAGGAGCACTATGCTAAGCACTGAAGATACAAATCAAAAATCAAAATGTTCTTGCTTTCAAGGAAATCACATTTTAATTGGGGGAGATAGCACATAAAAGAGGATTCATGTTTTTATTCAGTTCACAACAAATGGAAACACCAGGCAGTATTTAGACAAGCAAAATAGCGAAGCAGATGGCAGGGCCAGAGTGTCTTGGGGAGCAAAGGCAAAGCAAATAGATAATCTCCTCCCAAGAGGAAAGTGGGTTCACAGGTTAGAGTAGAGTGAGACCCTTAGATATCTCCAGAAGAAGTAGAGATTTGGAAATCAGAGTCCAGGAACATTGGAACTCCTCTGATGATAGTAGTATCCCCAACAATAATAGATAATTTCAGTAGAGAGATGGTGTGAGGAGAAAAGTTACTAAGATCTGTTTTGGATATGCTGAGTTCAAAATACCCAATTTCCACAAAGATGTCACTGAGCTATTATAAATGTCATCTTTGTCCCAGGTTTCCCAAAGGCTCTAGATGCACACAGACCACATTCCATCTTGGGGACCTGACTTGCAAGGATAATTTTCTCTCTTTAGTCCATTCCCTCCATCCCACAGTTAATCTCTGGTGAAATATCCAAAATAAAGTTTAAGTATAGTTTCTCTCTAGATATCTCTGGAATTTGGCAACTGGATACCTCATTCTCACATAGGCACCAAGTCCATAATGTGGATGTTAATACTATATAGGTGGGTTTTAATTCCACTCCATAGAAATTTCAAAGGATTCACAGGAGCCCATGGATAAATATAGCCATCTAAAGCTTTCAATAGCCCATTATCACCTCTGGAAAGCAAATTCACTTTAAGTTGCTATAAAAGTGACCATCAGTCATTCTGGTGAGTACTTTTATCACACAGAGTCTCTCAGAATTTTCTTAAGACATAGTCTACTGGTTCAGATTCTTTATGAAAAATAAATTCATTCTGGGAGTTTCTAAACAACTAACGTGTCGTGAGATTAGCACTATCCATGAAACTTGTTGGCTTTACTTTTGAGGGAGATTTGCCATTCAGGAACTGTTTGGGAGAAGGTGCTATGGAAAAGCCAAAGAGGGAATCCTGAAAAGTGAGTGAGTAAAATAATATCAAGCTGGGTCTCACGACTCACTTTTCTAGACCACAGGAATCCCCTTCACAGAAGATCAGAATGAGATCCCTGTAGTCTGGAAAAGGAAGCGATGAAAGGCTAATTCTCAGTGAGCTAGTCATCAGAATTCAGGGCCAGTCTCTGAAAGCCAATGAGAACAGGAGCCATGGGCATGCTCACATTCCATGCTTTAAACATCAATATCCTCTGCCCTACCGATCTCATTGAGCTGACTAGAGATCTCCTTAAATTGATTCTTCACTGCTCTAATTCCTCTCCTTACAGAAGCTTCTATGGGGGACAGTGGTATGATTAGTCAGATTTACTGGATCAACAGTGGGTAGGATGACCCAGGATGGGGAAAAGACCGTTTGAAAACTAGATAGAAAACTGCCGTAATAGCAATTCACAGAGATCACAAAGACCTGAACCAGGTGATAACAGCAGGAATGATGATGAGGCATCAGATAAATGAAACATTGCAGACACAAAGAGGATTGGTATTGCCAAAGAGAAAACAAATTTCCATTAAAGTGAGAGGACAGAAGGAATGATTTTGAGAAAAGTGGGAAACATAGGGGAGTTTGTTCACAATAGATTGGGGTTCCACAGAACACAGTATGAAGAAGTAGTAGAGATGAGAGTTAATGGAACTTTAAACTGTTCCAATTAGATAGACACACTCAGTTGACCAAAATTTGAAATGTCATAAGATCTTAAGACCAATTCACTTTGATGAATAAGAATACTAAAACCTCATTTAACTGGAACCCTACTAAGCAGAATTTTCAATTAACCATAATTTGTTTTCAAGGCTCCACTTTAAATAAAAATAAGCAAATATCAGTAAAGCAAGATGATTTTAGTGAATTAATTTTTAATCTAACTTTAGCCTTATTTCTTTTTTTAACCCTTACCTTCTATCTTAGAATCAACATTATGTATTGGTTTCAAGTTTAGCCTTATTTCTAGTATCTACAATGGAAATTCATATTCCATATGATAATCAGAGATCCTGCAAAATCTTTAAACATCAAACAAAGATTAAACTATGTTTACTGTGTATTGTTTACCAGGACAGGAGAGTCCTCTGATACAGTTTAAAATATATTTCAGCAATGAAATTTGAAGTGAAAAAATTTTCTTGTTGATTCTACTAGAATCATTTCCCAAATGAACTGGTTATAGCCAATGGGTATGTTTCAGCTAAGATTAAACCAAAGGGCTAATATCCAATATTAATCAGAATATGTGTCTAATACTCAAGTGAAAAACACTATAAAAGTACACTTGGAGTATGGATGCTTCTAAAATTTCACAATTTTTTCAGTATTAATATAATAAATTATTAAAGAGAAGGAATGGAATGGACAATGGTTGTTATTAACTACCTTAACTACCCATATGAAAATCATTTACAAACGCCCTGAGTTTTGTTTTTCTGCATGTTTTTGTTTCCCAGAAGTGAGTTTCTCCTGGCTCCTGCAACTCTCTCCCAGAAATAAGGAAGATGACAACTTCCATATATTAACTTTCCCTAATCTTCACATTCCCCTGAGATGACTTGCATTAGATCCTCCCAGGAAACAAAAATCATGAAGCCACTGTATCTCCAGTGAGGGAACTTTGGACCAGCCACTCTTCGAGGTTACATTCTACTTGCTAGCAAGAAGCATTGATTGGTGGATTGATGTTCTATTTCAGACTGCAAAGAAGGGAATCTCACACCAAGTTGTGCTGAATGGGGTTGCCACTTGAGGGACCACAGATGAATGGAGCCCACAGGGCTACTGATTTCCACCTGATCCTGTGTATTTTTCAATAGGTGCCTCTAATCTTGAGAGTTTCTCATGTAAATCAATTCCCCCTTTTTAATCTGATCCTGAACACGGATAGGTTGGTCCCTTTGGATAATTCAGGAGGTTTACTTGGTTTCCACTGAATATTGAATATTGAGCCAGGAGCTCAGGATAACACCAGGCATTACTACAATGACACTCCTACATCCCTAAACATATTTTTGCCTAATATTTCAACACTTCCATTTCCCCCACTTTACCCAAAGTACTTCCTCAAATTCTGTTAGAAATTACAAGGATACCCAAAGACTTTGTTTGTACCCTCAACTTGCCTTCAATTGAATGATTCTCCAGCAGTTTACAATTAAAACGCATTATGCTTTGGGTTTTTTTAAAGGTCCTGAAATTATAAATGCTGGGGTCTAAAGTCATCTTTACATGCTCAAGGGGAATCTTTACTCTCATCTCAGGAATATATCTTTCAATTTTTTATGTTAATTGTGCTTAGCTTCTTGGCCTTCCATATACAGTTGAATATCTTTTTGCTTTAGTTCTTTCCCTAATTAGTGTGTGAAACTCTGGGCATTTTTTTTTTGTATTTCAGTGTTAAAAAAAAAAAAGGACATGAATTCTATATGACATATCTGTGTGAACACATTGCAATGGGTTTCGTCTTTATAAATTAAGATGAATAGAAAATTTAAATCAATCAACTATTGGGCCTCACAGGCAAAAAGTAGCAAGTGTCTCTTTTCCCTCTTAATATGAACTGATGAAACTTTTGATTTCTTGGTTGAGGATGGATACTGACACCAATATCTCACGTATCCATACCTAGAGAGACTTTCTAAACTTTTTTTTAAAACTCTTTCTAGAATTAAACTGAATTTTGTAAATAATTATAATAATAATAATCTCAAATGAGGAGTAAGCTCCTAAAGGGAGAGACAGTCCCCTTAGCCACTATGTTTCAGTCCAAAAGAGTGCGCACGATACCCTTTTTTTACACCAATTTATTCAATTTCCCACAAAGCAGGAAGGACCGCCACCAAAGCAAACTGCAAACTTGAATGCAGCTTGCCAAGTTTAGTGTTGCTTACAGTTTTCTTCTTTACCCTCAATCCTGTTACAAATAATGCAAACCTGTTTTTATTAATTTACATTAAGTTCATTTAACACCGATGAAACAGACCAGAAATGGATAATGAGGAACATTTAACAAGCTCCTGCATTAGGGCTAATCATGCTCTGTTTACGAGAGCTGATCTCATTCTCAGAGAAGATCCCTATAGAATGAATGTTGCATCAGTATTTAACAAGAAAAAAAAGAGGGGGGTGGGGGAAAAGTCACCAACTCCCCGATAACAAAGAAATGAACAAGCTTAATAATCTCCAATTTGGTTTTCCACTCTACTTAATGATATGGGCAATGGGAGTTCGGTGGCCGGAGTCCATGAGGAAACAGCCACAAGTACTGAAAATTTAATTAAAAGTCAGAAAGCCATTGCAGTGAAGACTCAGCAGAAAGCCATTTATTTTTAAAATCTAATATATTCTTCATGACTAAAGGCTAAAGCACATGCTGACTTCCACATTTAGCTGTAACTGATTTAAGCCACTTGATGGGTTTTTTTTCTTTCTTTCTTTTTCTTTTCTTTTTTTTCCCCCTCTGCTCACAGGGTGGTGCTCAATTTGCAATGGAGTAAATTGGCAGAATTTAATTTGGTGGGTTTTTTTAACTCCATAAGAAGAACCCTCATTAAAGCCACACGATCAGCTGTATACTTTTTTTCATCATTAACTAGCCTAACTGCAGGTAAAAGAGATACAATTATGGATTTATATAAATCCTATTGTCAATTTACAGCTGAAAGACTGGTGAGTTACCTCATTTTAAATAGGTTATTTTTTCCCTTAACCTTTCTTTGTTTTAATGAGGATTTGGTTTGTCACTGTCTGAGGAGACTGTTTGCAAGAAAGTTTCTTGGAAATTACAAGGAGGAAAAAGTAGATGCAGATGAAGACATTTCGCTAAATTTCAAATCCACATAGAAATTCATTTTCAGGGTAATGTATCTGTAGTAGATGAGCTTTCCTGCCACACGAAAACTCTTGAGTTTGGGAACCGAGGCAGGCACCCAGGAGCAGGAAATGAGGAAGCCAAAGGGAAATTGACCTGGAAAGGAAGAAGGGAAAGACAAGATGGTAAGACAGAATTTGTCATTGAATTTCAAAATTGGAAGGAATCTCAAAAGTCATCTAGCCTAGCCTGAATTTGAACAAGAGGCCCTCTAGAGAGCACCCAACAAGTGGAAATATAGCCTTTACTTAAGGATATCTGGCAAAGGACTCCATGCTACACCATCTGGAGTTTTCGTGGCAAAGATACTGCAGCGATTTGCCATTTCTTTCTCCAGCTCATTTGGCAGATGAGGAAACTGAGGTCAACAGGGTTAGATGACTTGCACAGGGTCTCATAACTGGTAAGTGTCCAGAGGCCAGATTTAAGCTCAGAAAGACTTGTCTTCCTGACTTCAGACCTAGTACTCTAGCCATTGCAACACCTAGCTGCCTGAGACTCTCTTTAAACCTTCTCTACACCTTTGATTCATAGAAATACATAGTAGAAACCTTCTATCCTTGTTGCTTTCTTGCCTCTTTTTATGTATTCTCTCCCCTTTTAGATTGAAAGTTTTCTAAGGGCAGGACTGCTTTTCTTCTCATTAATTGTAACCCCAGAGCTCAGCATGGTGCCAACCTAATAATAAATGTTGATTGAATTGGATTGGATTGGTAGTCATTCATTTTACTATATGTGCATAAGTGTGTTTCCTATAGAAAATATTTTATCCTATAACAAAGATAATATAAATGTCTTGTCTAAAGGACTTTAATAATTGGTTTAAGAAGGAGATTAGGGGGGTGAACAAGGGAGAATCACCATGGACAGGTTCTAGTAGAAATGGCCAGGCAACTGGGAATTCTAGGAAAGAAGAAGAGTAGGACCAATGGCTTTGAGCAACTGGAGGAATTTACAGCCAGGTAAGCAGCTCGTATTTGGAAAGTTGGAATGCCAGTTTCAAGACCTTACATAAAGGTAAAATATTTCCAAATAATAACAAGGTCTGAGTTGTGCCTCAGTAGTACATGGTTGATCTGAATTAGAAATTAATTTCAATCTTTAAAGTACAAGACTTTATTTTAAATTTTAAATTACCCACTATATCCAGTGGCTCTCTATCCATGTCATATCTCCTGAAAGTATCCCCCAAGCTCTGTCCTTGGTCTTCTCTTTTCTCTCTAAATTCTCTCACCAAAAGGTTTCATTACCTTCTAGTTTGTTATTGCTTTTTTTTTTAATAATGCATAACTTCTGCACACATGAGAGGAAAGATGGAGAGGGAAATATGTAGAGCTCCAAGTAGAGAAAAAGATCTTTAGGGAACAGTTCAAATCAACAAGCATTAATCACCTACTATGTGTGGAGCACTAGGCTAAGCCTCTAGTATACAGAGAAAGGTCAAAATGATCCCCAGGCTCAAAGATCTCACAGAATGATGGGGGATAAACAGGCAAATGACTATGATAAACTAGATAGATAGAGGATAACTTGGAGATAATCCACAGAGGGACAGAAATAGCATTAAGGGAGATGGCAGAAGTAAGAGGTGATGGAACAAGCTCTCATTCAATATCTCACCATGAACACATGTTCTTTCAAAGCACCCCTCTAGTGAGAGATTCCTTACAGAATCCTAAGATTTCATGAAATAGTCTGAAATCACATATTTTGCGAGCGTGTTGATAACCACTCCATAGGATAATCTTCAAAAGCAAACAAACCCTAGGGTCCATTTCTCTTCAGTCAGCCCAGGCCCACCATACCATTTTGACCTCTTTGTAAAATTTTATCAGGGGGTTGGGGAGCAGCTAAGTGACATAGTAGTTAGAGAGACAGGCTTGGAGATGGGAGGTCCTGGTTTCAAATCTGTTAACCTCACTTGCCCTTGCCCTTATCACCCTTCTGCCTTGGAATGGATACTTACATGGATTCCAAGATAGAAAGTTAGGGGTTATTTTTAAGTATATCTATGGTCATAAGATGTGAGCTTTTCATAATAATTTTCTAGAATCACACCTTTCTACAATATCAATTTAAGTGCTGTATCCAAAGGTGCTAATACCAACCCAAGCTTATCTTCTCATTCTGTATGATTTTTTGTCCAATCCTTCACATGATTTCTCCTTAACTACTTACATATCTCATTTCTCCAGTTTCTTAAAAATAGTCTGATACATATATTCTGTTTGGTAAATTGGTATTGCCTTCTTGGGTAACACATTTTCATTTTGATAACTTTTAGTGCCTTAATTTAAAGGGATGAGTAATAGCTAGAATCTCAAGTACTCTACCAGGCCAATGAAAAAAATATATTCCCTTTTTTTAGTATCAAGACTCTTCCATGACCCGCAAATCGTGCCATAGAAGCAGCCCAATCAAGAAATATTTCCTAATTCCCTCATCCAATGCAAATTATTTCCACATCTCTCCAAATGTCTTTCTGATATTCCAATGTCCTCTAATCTTCTTAAGGATATTTGGGTCTTGACTATGGTGCCTGCTTTGCTCTCCCCCTTTATCTATCTTCTCACCATCTTATCTTGTTGACTTATTTCAATTCTGGGAATTCTTGAGCAAACTCCATCAATAAAGTTTCAATAAAGTAACTGAACTGGAATCTGTTAAATCAGGGACATCTTCAAGAGAGAGAAGCAAGAAATAATCTATGCAAAAACTCCTTAAATTCCTTCCCTATTTCTCACTACCAGGGCTTCAAGTTTAAAGTTTTATAATATATGCATGCCATCTCCTTCCCAAGTTGAATTCTGAGTTTTAAATCTCCCAAAATATTGTGATAAATTATTTTCTTGAGCCAATCATTCTGTAACTCAGTAATGTCTATAGAGTCTTCATGTGAGAGGGGTTGGTTCTTCCTGTTTCCCCAAACTACTCCAAGTGACCTCTTCAGAAATCTTACTGACCATTTGTCTGTCACATTTTACTTTTTATTTATCAGATAGTCATACATATTTATTAAGTGTCTAACATGTGGCAGGCATTATGCCGATCCTTGAAAATACTTAAAGAAAAGCAAAAAATCAGCCCCTGATCTAAAAATGTTTGCATTATAATGGAGGAAATGTTAATATCTAAGTACATGCAAAATATATGAAGGGTAAATGGAAGACAATATGAATTGGGAAAGCCTTAGCACCTGGAGGAATGAGAAAAGAGAAGACTCAGAACAAAACTTTGGAGGATACCCAGGGTTATCAAGTATGGCATGAATTAAAAATTATTAAAGGAAATGAAGGAGTGGTCAAAGAAAGAGATGAAAATCCAGAGAGGAGAGATTACCCAGGAGGAAAAGATGACCACCATTCTCATACTGAAGAGAAGATAAGGAAAATCAGGATCAGTGAAACATCGTTAGTTTTGAAAATCAATAGCTCCTTGGTGGGGCAGCTAGATGGATGTGTGGATAGTAGGTGACTCCAGCAAGGTCTGGAAGCAGGAGGTCCTGGGTTCAAATCTGACCTCGGACATTTCCTGTGTAGTCCTGGGCAAGTCACTTAACCTAGGTCTTACTGTTCTTCTGTTTTGGAACCAATATTTAGTATCAATTCTATGACAGTAGATCAGACTTTTTTAAAAAGTCATTGGTAATAGAAATTAGAAGAAAGTGAAAAAAACAACAAATGGAGGAGGATATGGTTGACTTTCTCAAGGAATTTAGCCACAAAAGGGAGGAAAGATAAAGGAAACCTGTTGGATCGAATGAGGATTTTTTTCAGGATGGAGGAAGACATAATTGTTTTTGTAAACAGCAGAGGAGCCAAGAGATAAAAGACAAGAGAGCATGGGAATGATGATGGAAACAATCTGCTGAAAAAGAAAAGAAGGAATGGGATGAAGGACGCATTTAGAAGAGTTGGCTCTGGCAAGAAGGGCCACCTGTTCATGTGACATAGGACTGGAGAGAGTGGAGGAAGATGTCTGAATAATGACATGAGATGAGGAAAAGAAGAGAAATGGAAGCTTTCAGCAAATGACCTTAATCTCATGTTGATCCTTGGCTAAGAAGTTGGGGATAGACAATATCATGGGAAGGTTGCAAACAGAAAGAAAGTTTGGATTCACTTGTGTGGAGAATGAAATAGGGAGCTGATTAGAAAGGAGTGAAATGTTTGCTTTGCTACAGTTAGAGATTGGCTAATACCAATTTACATTCATTTATAGAAGACCTATCAGCATGGTTCCAAGATTTCTTCCAGATCCACTCAGAAACACATGAATAGAAGCAAAGAAGGAAGTGATGGGAATATTCCATGACCAAAGGTCAAGATAAAAAAGGCAATAAAACAGCCTGTGTAGCATGATGCCCTGAGAAAGGACATAGGAATAGAGAGAATAGAAGTCAGAGTGAGTATGAAGAACAGAATTAGGAGACCATAAGACCTAAGAAAAATGGATAAAAGATGTTCAGACAAGGAATTTTTGGAGTCTGTGAACAAGGAAATGAAAGAATTGTGGGTTATGGCAAGATCAAGGATAGAACCATCGCTATGTAGGTGGAATTGAGGGTCAGGGGAATTGAATTAGATTAAGGAACAAGAAAGTTGGGTTATTTGAAGGAACATCAACATATTTATTGAAGTCCCCTAGTTTAAAGATATGAAATGGGGAGAAGAGAAAGATTATGTGCCAAGTACTGAAATTCCTGAGGAAGGAAGAATGACCCAGGAGGTCAAAAGATAACAGTTACCAAGATCTGGATTAGGTGATAAAATTGGATAGAATGAACTTCATAGAAGGAGATGTTTCCTAGTAAAGTTGATAGAAGGAGAATATGCAAGCACCAATCAGGAACAAGGAGGATTCCATCTCCCCTACCATGACCAGTGATTTGTAGGGGGAAGGAGGAATAGATAGAAGAATGAATAACTGTTTACTTTTTAGCTTTACATACCTAGGACATTTGATAGTATAATTCTTTTACTCTTTTTTAGCATCTAAAATCTTATCCCTTAATTTCAGCTGCTTTGAACTTTTCATTTTCTGTGAGAAAAGCCATCCCATCCTGTCTTTGGAAAAAGAGACGAGGAGTTAATTGGGTGCCCAAATTAACCTTTGTTAAGCTCTGAATAAAAATTCTTTTATCTATGTAGCCAAGGTCCCTGTTCAAGTTCTTAATGATCTTAGATTTTTAAAAAATCAATAATTCAGATGACATTAATGTACAGACTGGGAAGTTTTGTGGCCCACTGGACTATATTTTAATGGCAACTTGATGTGGAAACTGAAGAATAATCCTCTGAGATTTCAAGGACAATACAATTCCATAAGAAAGGACTATGGAAATGGCTAAAGAAAGTTGCCACTGGGGACAGCTTTTCTACCCAGTGGCAAAGGGACCAATCAAACCACGACTGAAAACACAGTTGAGATTTTGCCAGTGTTTCTCAAGACATTTCTTCATGACATGTATAATCTGCCTGAATGAGCTGATGCAATTTTTCCCCATCTTAATACATGACATTTTGTCTTTCACTTATTAAGTCAGAGAGAATGATTAATTAAAGGTGCAATGGATTGTAATCAAGAATAAAAGAAAATCCATCATGTTTCACATGCAGTTCAGAAAATAATCCAGAAACTGCCAAGTACTTCTGTATTTTTTGCAAGACCTAATATGAAGATAAATCTAGAACTAGAGCTAAATGGGAAAATGGATGTTATCCAGAGAATAGTTTTGTGTTCTGGTACTATTAAAGTCTATAAGTTTGAAAAATACATAGGGTCAACTCCATTTTGAACTGGATCATTTTTTGTGTTTTGTTTTATTTTAATTTGAGATTTAAATTAGCAAAAAAAAAATGATAAAAGATGCGAATTCAGCATTGAAGAGGTAGTGTGAACACTAAAATACTCTTGCCACCATTATGGAGACAACTTGGAATTCTGATAGAAACACAATTAAACTGCTCGTGCTTTTTTATATGAGTATGTCTGTACTTAGTATTTAGCCTCAAAGTACATCAAAGATAAAGGGAAATATTTTATATATACAAAAATATTTACAGCAGTACCATTTGTAGTAACAAGTAATATGAAGGGATGGACTTGATAACCTCTAAGTACTTTCCTAAACTTACAATCCTGTGGTCCAGAGAATCAGTGTTGAAATAGATAATTAAAATATTTATATGTGAATATAATAGAAAACTTTTGCACTATAATTCAAATATGAATAAGTTGGAGAAACTTGGGAGGACTTGCATCAATTGTTACAAAGCAAAGTGAGTAGAACCAAAAGGGCAACATGCACAATAAACACAATAATGTAAAAGAAGATATCCAAAGACACCAGAATTCAAATCAATGTAATGTTTAGTTTTTACACCAAAAGACTAATGATGAAACATATCTGACCCCTTATAATAGACCCATGCTGGGTCAAGAGTATGAATGAGTTCTATATAGCCAGACTTCAAGAGATCACTAATTGTATATCTTTGGTATAAGGGAAGATTATACAATATAGAAAAGTCATATAAGAAAATTGCATATATCAATTAAGAATCAATAAAAATTTTTAAATTTTTTCCATTTGGATTAAATTTGGTCATTTGGTTCATTGCAGTTTATTGGAGCTCATGATTTTGTTCAGGTCTCTGAAATCAATGTGGGCTGCTATTAAGAACAAAAGAATGTCCAGCTTTCAAAAAACAATTTCTTCAATGGATGGAACATTGTTGGAGTTCTTAGGTTTTGCCTTGTTTTCATAAATAAAAAAAAGGCATGATATACTTTAAGCTTGGAATACTGCTGATCTTGTTCAAAAGGGATTTCTGAGTGCAGGCTGGTACTGTTTTCCCCAAGAAGATGAGCTAGGTAAGAGAAGAATGAACCTAAAGTGAATAACCCCTACTGCCTAAACCACATCACAGAATCTACCTTCTTGAGTCAGCTACCTTGGGTTAGGGCAGATTTGGACAGAGCGGGCAAGGAAGGCTGAAAGAAGGGTGAGCATCAGTCAAGATCACTGCTGTCATACAACTGGCAGAGTTCAGGATCCCGCCTCACAGGCTGAAGGTCATACTGTTCCCTGGAGTCAGTTTAATAAATAAGAAGGTGATGAGTATGTGAGTGTTGAAGCATGAAGACATTTTTATGAATCTATTTTCTGTAATTCTGAAGATTTTTTTCCCTCCACAAACCCTGTAAGGATCCTTATTGGAAGTGCTGAGGTCAATTCAAATAGCCTGGACAAAATAAAAATTTAAAAATCCACCCCATCTTCCCATCTCTTAAGCAAAGGATTTTCCCCCTTCTCTACTTGCTTTAATTGTGAAGAAAGAAATGCAACATAAGCAATGTAAAAAAAAAATTGAGTCTTGCCATATAAGAACACAGAGCAAAATATCTGAGAAAGGTTACACCTCTTTAAGGATGCAAATTGATAATGGAGCTCTATATCAAAACAACAGAGCACTGTTAATTTTTTAAAAGGTGCAAATTGCTAATCTTACTTAAGGCTTTTTTTCATTGCTTATTAAGAACCCAGAGCACAGAAATTTTACACAAAATAAACTCTTAAAAATAAGAAAACTGATAAACATGAGCTGTACTGGAGTGCTCCTTTGGATTTCCTGAGAACCACCAAGGTTCATTGAGGTGAAGAGATTTGATATTCTCTGCCAGGGTGACATGCCTGAAAGACACAGAAACCCTCACAGTTGAGGTCAGAAATGACCACTGACTCAGTGTTTATTCCCAGATAGACCCAATGAGAAGGTGGCAAACACAGCCCATGGCCTTCTCCATTCAAACATTAGAGGTATGAGGGAGGGGGATAGGAAATTAAAAAACAGCAGAAGAGATTGAGTCTGATGTAACTCACCAAAAGAAGAAAGAAATTCAGTCTTAAAAACCCAAGTCTAACATGAGGAAAATGATTTGATCCCCATTCTGCCTTCTCAAATATGTTCATTATTACCTTTGTGAACTTGGACACAATGCTTCATATACATGGGTCTCAGAAATAGGATTAATGAGTGTAAATTGCAAATAGGAAAATCAGAGGAGTGGGGAGACAACGTAGAAAAGGAATGGAGCTAATTATCTTTGTTCTCTATTTAAGCAACTAAATGGTTTAGTGGACATAACACTAGACCTCAAATCAGGAAGACCTAAGTTCAACTCTAACCTTAGATACTTACTACCTATATGACCTTGGACAAGTCACTTAACCTCTATATGCCTCAGTTTCTTTATCTGCAAAATGGAGATAATAATAGCACCTGCCTCTGAGAATTATTATAAGGATAAAATAAAGCATTTGCAAATTGTTTGCAAACCTTAAAGTACTATGTAAATGTTTATTGTGGTTTCTATTTGTGGAGAAAGGAAGATGCTGGGGAAGGGAAGAAAAGTGAAAGGAGGGGACAAAAGAAGAAAAAAGACAAAGGGAAGGGAGGGAAGAGAGTTGTTTGCATTTCACCTGTTGTTGTTGAGAGGTGGAGAAGAATACTGCCAAAAGGGCAGAGTGAGAAAGACTTTTGCAAATATTGGGATGTGCCATTGCCTTTCCCTAAAAAAGCACAACACTACTTTAACCAAAAGCATCAGGTAAGCCTAACATTGAAAGTGATGGATACTACAGTTGCTCTCAAGCAAACCCAGTTGAGCAGAGAAAAATGCTTAGAATCACAGCATTAACAAAGTAGATCAACAGACTAATTCAACCAACTGAGAATGTGACCATTGATGTATAAATACAACAGAGCCATGCATCAGCTTGGTTTAGTAGTGGAAATATTCAATCAAGATAGATGCTAACTCACTAATGAATGTTCCTGAAACATGAAGAAGATATCTGTAGTATCATTTCCAGAGTTGTGCAATTACCTTGACCACATGTGCCTCAGGACTTATAATGTTCACCCATTTTCCTCACAAATGCCAAGGTTTTTGATGAGGTATTGATGGTTTTTCAATGGAATGCTATGTAAATATTATGTGTGTACTTTGCTTTTTCAGGAAGTATTTTTGTAGATGACAATTGAGTATTAGTGAGTGATTAATTAATAGGAAATATACTAGAGAGAGCTAGGAATAGTCCCCTTTCAAGGATTACCCCTAGGGTGCTGGAAGTGTTGAGCATGGCAAACAACTTCCTTCTGGGGAAACTGTAGAAGCAGGTCAAGGAGAAAAACAGTGATTGTTCCTTGGATGCAAAGGTTGAGGGAAGGAAAGTAGGAAGTGGAAATTATCAGTTGCTACATAACAAGTTGGCTTTCACTACACAAGTAGGCACTATGAAGTCAAAAACTTATAAAACTACAAAGATATTATCCAACCCGATCCTATTATTTTATAAATGAATGAACTAAGACCCAGAGAGATGAAGTCACTTTAGGAGGTCATGCAGGAAACGTGTGGTGGAAGTGGGATTCAAGCTCACATCCCTTGACTCAATCCCTTAACTATACCACAGCTGTATCTCTCTGCCTGTGGATTAACTGAATTTTTTTTCAATCCAGATTAGTTCTTCTGCCATTCAGTACACTTTGAAGTAATCCTCCCCTTTCCCCACATTCCAAATCTGTGTTTGTCTGGGGAGTGAAAACTAATTTTATTATTAGCCTAAGTAAAACATATTTCAGAAAGTAAATCTGCTGCCAAAAAAAATCATTTAAGGTAAAGTCAAATACAAATGACTTTCAAATTATCCACTGTTTAAGATTATCCAACAAGTTTTCTTCTCCATTAGCATGAATAATCAGAAGCTGAGTATAGCTGTAGAATAAATTAAAAGCTAAGTGGAGATTTCAGGGGGTAGAAAGAAAATTAAGCCAGTGATGAAAGGGACTTCATGAAAATTTCCTGGAAGCCATCCCCCAGCTGATAAAAGGGCTAAAGATATGAACAAAATATGTTCAGATGACAAGTTCAAAGCCATATATAGGTCTATATAAATACTATAAATCACTACTGATTAGTGATTTCAAGATATTACTGATTCTAAGATATCATTTCGCACTACTCAGACTAGCTAAAATGACATAAGATCAAAATGACAAATGTTAGAGAGGATGTGGGGAAATGGTGATACTAATACACTATTGGTGAAGCTGTGAATGGATCCAACTACTTTGTATAGCAATTAGGAATTACACCCAGAGAGTTGTAAAACTGCATATATGCCCTTAGACCCAGCAATATCATTTCTAGATCTGTTTCCCAAGGAGATCAGGAAAAAAAGGAAAAGAACCTACATGTTCAAAACATTTATAGCAGCTCTCTTTGTGCTGGCAAAGAATTGGAAATTGAGAGAATACCTATCAGTTGAGGAATGGCTAAACAAATTGTGGCATATGGTTGTGTTGGAATACTGCTGTGCCATGAGGAAATTTGAGTGGACTAATTTTTTTTAAACTTGGAAAGTACTATACAGATTAATGAACAGTGAAATGAGCAGGACCAAAAGGACACCATACACAGCTATAGAACACTGAAAGAATGAATTGTGAATGTTACCTCCAGAGATTGTACTGAAAGGATAAAACATGAAAGACTTAATTGGATGAACATCTATCTCCCAGACGATGGTTTCTGTGATGCAGAGAGAAGTGGGAGGAGTGGGACACATGAATAAATTCTGGATATTTTTTTAAAGAAAGAAAAATTTCCTGGAATTAGAGGCAAAAATTTGGGTTTCTATGTTTCTCCATGACTGTTCCCAAAAGGTCTTCAGAGATGAAGATGGAACTACTGGCTACTCTTTTCATGAAGCCCATTATCCAGCTTGCCCAACTTCAGAGCTTTGAGCTGTTCAAAGATCTCTAAGCAACTCTTGTTAAATATTGAGCTGAAAGGAAGTAAAGTATGGTCCTTTAGAGCCCAAGGATTGAAAGAAGCAGAAAATCAAAGATACCCAAATTTTTATGAGTTTAACAGAAAAGAAATGAAGGATAAAGACCAGAGAAAAATCACCCAGATTAGTTTGTTGTCATTTGAGTACCAACTGTGTTGAGTACCACAATCAAATGATGCGCTAAATGGTACCATTAAGTGATAAGATAATTAAATCTGCATCATCAGTATGAATGAAGTTGGAAAGTATTTCTCTGTCTCCAAATAGTACAATGAGATCCTCCAATGATATGACAGAATTTGTGGCCCTTTCCAAGACCTCCTTCTAGCAGATTTAAGCTCATTTATCTGTTTGTGGACATATCGAATGGCAGCATTTTGTTTTATGGAATGGACCAATGAGGAAAGCCTCAAAAATGTGAATATAGAATAAAACTTCTACCCCACCTTCTGAATAAGAGTTCAGTGGCAACTAACTCATTCTTCAGCTTCAGACTCAAGGTTCCTGGCAAACTTCAGTTGATTGACACTGTGATGCTAAGGTTTGCCATAGCTTATACCTCTGACAGATGAGTACTTTTTGCCCAACTGAACACACACAAATTTGATAGTTGACATATTCTTGTTTAATCCTTTATCCCAATGTATAAACTTTATTGAGCCTGACTGGCCAGAGATATGGAGAACAAATAACTGACAATTCTACCATCAACTATTTATAAGAGGAACCACACTATATGTGACTACTTCTTCCTTTCTAATTTACATATTTATTTATAAGCACCTGCAATATTGACTTATATTTGGTAGCTACCAATGACCAAAAAGAAATCTCCCAAATTGTTGGGGGGAAACCCTGTACAATACATCCACTCTCGTTGGAATTCTTTCAACAGCCCTGGGTTTATTTCCTTTTCTACTTTATGGACAAATGTGCCATATGAATTGACCTAATAGAAATATCCTTTAAGAAGACAAGAACTACACTGCCAGTGAACCTCTAACCCCACCCCAAATTGGAGTCAAGAAGACCTGAGTTCAAATATAGTCCCAGATATTCACTGTGTGACCTTGGGGAAGTCACCTAACCTCTGACTGCCTCAGTTTCCTTAACTATAAAATGGGAATAATAACAACATCTATCTCCTAGGATTGTTGTGAAGACCAGTTCCTGGTACATAATAATCACTTAATAAATTCTTATTTCTTTCCTTCTATATGCCAGAGACAAACACAACATTTTTCTGTAGGCAACTCCTTGGAAAAGTAGAGTTCTTGCCACCAACCTCAAAAACCCCACTCTTCTTTTGCCTTACCGAATGTGTTTTTAAAATTCTTTCCTCCAAACCCCCTCACCCAAGATCTATCTAATGGGATAAGTCATCTTGTTGTTTCAGTCAATACTCATAAACTCAAAGATGCATAGATTGAGAATGGGAAAAGAACCTAAGAGGCCATCTAGTCTTACTTCCTCATTTTAGAAATGAGGAAAATGAGGCCCAGAAAGTAATATGACTTACTCACAGTCACACAGATTATAAAAGACAGAGAGACAGAACTCAAAAATAAGTCATCAGCCTCCATCTTTGCTAGTGTACTCTGACACCTCTTTTGACTGATTTCTCTTTTGTCCCTTCCCTTTATATCTTGTATTATTCTTATCTGTTTCCTATCATAGCCCTATGCCATATCCCTAGAAATGTAAGCTTTGTGAGAGGAGAAATTGTTGCATTTTAGTCTTTTCCAAACTCACCTTCCAGCACAGTTCCTGGCACAAAGTACCCACTTAATGATATTTCTTGAACTGAATGGAATGAGGTTGAATAATTTGGAGCTAGATGTAGTAGTCAGTAAGATAGCCTTCTTTTTATCAAAGTGATTATTAAACTTCCAAAGTGATCTGGTCTGTTTACTATGAAAAACGTGACCAAAAACCTTGAAACTTATCCCATTTTCCCATAGTGTGGGCTTATGAAATCCCAAACCTTCTCTATACCTTTTCCTGGGCTTCAGGGTAGTGTCTACCCCAGGTGTGTGAACATTTCCTCTTGAGGAAGGGGAGGATGAGAACAATTTGTTCCAAAGTCCATGAAGTGGCTAAAGCAGTGATGTGGAGCACTTAGAACTTGGTTCTATGACAAAGATGCCCAGGTCATCCACTGCATCCTAAGCTATCACCGATCATCTTGACTTTTGTCTTCAATGACTCTGGAAAAGAGAGTAAGACTGATGACTTTGTGCAACTCTGCCTCACTTCAAATTTATGTACAAGTCAAAAAATATCACCCAGTGATGTTCTTTTGGTCCTCTTCCAGTAGGAAGGACAACAATAACAAAACAACCCATGCCTTATGCAATGTCTAATCTCTATCTCTTGGAACCTCTAGGTCTCTTCAAGGCTCAGGTCGAGGGATACCTCCTCCACTAAGTCTTTCATGATTCCCCCCATTTTTAGTACTTTTCTGACTTTTCCTGATTTATGTATTCTGTATTTATTTGTCTATACAGAAAGCATCATAGATTTGGAGTTAGTTGTGCCACCATCTTATTTCCGTCCAAAAGAATGCAGTAAGCTCTTGGAATACAGGAACTTCCATTTTTGTCTCTACCTCCATGGGGACATACTGAATGTCAGGACCTACTATAAATCACATGCTTGAAGAATAGCATAGATTTCTTACTATAATAGAGGGGATGAAGCTGGAAACCAGGACGCCTGGATTCCCTGGACTGGACTACCATGATCAATTTGTTCTTTAACTTGAAGAAAGCAAGTTAAACTATATGCCTCAGTTTCCCAATATCAAAAACTGGAAACTGGAGCAAGGCTTGAGGCTACCCCGAAGCCCAGATAGAATCATCAGTTAGAATCCCCAGCAGCTCAGCTGTTCACTCTCTCCTTTTCCAGCTACGCCAATCCTAATATAGCCTTATGTCAGAATAGTGCTTAGAAAAGATAATAGCCCTCTCTGAGCCAGAGAGTATTTGAAGGGCATCCTGAGAGACACGGATGGATTTAAATGCATGGGAAACTGACGGGTGTGTGTTGAAATCTGTTTTTATTCATTCAGAAAGTAGGTAGCCAGTGTTTACTTTGTCCTCAGGACTGTTCTAGATGCTATGAATACATCTTTATGAAAAAAAAAGGATACACTATGGTTCCTGCCCTCTGGGAGCTTCCAGGATCACCGGGAAGGCCACACATGAAATAGATGGCTGATGGCAGGAAATAATACATGATTAACCACCCAAATGAGGAGGATAGATAATTAGTGTGAAAGGAATCCATGGAAGGAGAGCCTAGGGTGGGCAGCAGCCTTCAGCATAAGCTTCAGAGGGAAGTTAAGCTTTAAACACTTGGGAAGGACTACGAAGAACCCAGCTAGCATTGAGAGGCTTTATGGCATGATCACAAAATACCAGACCTGGAGCAAAAGAGATATGAATTGGAACCCTGGCTCTGGCATTTTCTGCCTGAGGAGCTCTGGGCAGACTTTGTAATCAATCAACCAGCAATCATTTATTGTGTTGTTCTAATCAAAGAATCTTTTATTTAATCAACCCCCCAAGCTTCTATTTCTTAATAAGTATTTTCATAGTGTCTATTATGTGCCAGGCACTGGGCTAAGTGCTTTTTTTACAAATATATTCTCATTAGATACTTGCAAGAACCCTATGATATAGGTGTGATCATTATTGCCATTTTACAGTTAGAGAAACTGAGGCAGACAGAGATTAAGGGATTTACCTAGGATATGATATAACTAGCAAGTGTAAAGTGAATCAGAAAAGGAAATGGCAAATCACTCCAGTATCTTTGTCAAGAAAACCTCAAATGGAGTCACAAGTAGTCAAATGTAACTGAAATGATGGAACAACCAAAAAAAAATGTCAGTTTCTTAAGGTCTTGATGGCTCTTTTACTTATGTCTTCTTATTCCAGTACCTAGCACAGTGCTTGACACATAAAGAAACTTAATAAAAAAAAAACTTGCTGTTTGATTGTTTTGAAATTGAAATGATAATAAGAAACCTGGTTCCTCCCTACTTTACAGACATGAGAAGAGTCAATTATAGGTTGTATATTTAGAAGGGACTTTGGGGACCATTTGATCCATACCCCTCCCAGTTTTGTAAGCCTTAAATCACTCTATAAATGTGAGCTATTATTATACCAGATTTTAGTCTGTATCTCTCTCTGTGCTAACCTAATTGCAGAATAGTCAGTCTGTATTTTTACTCCCAAATCTTGTGTTCAGGTATTCCAAAGCCACAGGAAGACCTTCCTATGATTTGTGGATTAGGTTATGCCAGGGAAAGCCATTGCACTGCCATGATGCTCCTACAACAGACCTCCCACTTCCCTAGACCCAGTTATGTAGCATCCCCAAGAGAAGGAAGAGGATGCCAAAGCTATGGTGCTTCCCTGCAACCTCCTGAAAGAGAAGACCATGGAGGGAAAGTCAGAAAAAAGGGAGATGCCAGATGCAGAGACAGTGAAGGGATGGGCTTAGGTAGAGAAGGTTTCCAAGGGATAAACAAGAAGGAAGAATAGACATGACAGATGGGAAAGTTTGGATAGAGGAGGAAATCCAAACCAAGTGAGAGGGCCATGAAGATGAGGAAAAGTTAGAGATAGTGTAAAAGGAACAAAGCTGACAGTAGAGAAGAAAGAGGAAGCTCAGGAAACTAATAAGAACCAATTAGAAAGAAAGTGAAAAGACTTAGTCAAGGAAGATGGTGTTAAAAAGTAAATGAAGTGGAAATTTTTTCAAGTGTTAAACTCTACCCAAAAACAGTATGAGGGAAGATTTTCACACTGTGAATCTTAAAAAGAGTGAGGAATAGATATAACAAGTCTTTTGCTTGTGTTTAGATGGTAATAAAACAATGCTAAATCATAATTAAAGCACTTTACCAACACTAATTAAGGTAGGTAGGTCAATATTATTGGCCCGGTGTGTTTTTTAAAGAAGAAAAAAACCTTGGAGCCAAGGAGATTAAGTGACTCAACAGGATCACACAGCGACTGTGTTTCTCCAGAAATGATCTATGTAGGTTGTGTTGGAGAAGAAATTTAAGCTCGAAACAGAAATTTCTCAAGACCAAAAAAGAAGAAAAAATCTAAACTAAGAAAATGACAAAAGGGGATGCTGGAGGTCATTTCTCCACATTCTTTGGAGGGTCTGCTAAAAATAACCCTGCAATGATTACCCTGAATTCAACACACAGGGGCTTGGCATAGACAAGAATAAAGGTAAGGAAAAGGTAAAAAGTGCATCTAGGACCCATTTGGGAGGTAGGGACAGAGCAATGTGAATGGCCAAAAATATGATGGAGAAAGTCAAAGGATGAGGTAAAGGACCAAGCGGGTAAAAGTCACTATTGCTACCAGTTCTTGTCAACAACACCTCTATTGCTGCCTTCAATAGCAACCTAATTTACAAAACATGGGAAGGTCTTCTTGCAGCTCTAGAATACGATGCTTATATGATGCATAAGGAAATATCTCTTCCCTAGGTACCTGCCTAAATTCAATAGGTGGCACTTTTTAAATTAAATATCCAAGACCTCACTTCACAACGCCCTCCAGTTTTTCCATATTTAAAAAGAAAAAAACACACATCCCCAACTGGTCCATAATTTCTACTCTTTTCAGGTATATACTTTAACCATGCCCAAAAGAAAACTATTCTGAAAGCAACTCCTTACTTTTCCCTTAAAAAAAAAATCCCTTACCTTCTGTCATGGAATCAATACTGTATATTGGTTCCAAGGCAGAGGAGCAGTAAGGACTAGGCAATGGGGGTTAAGTGACTTGCCCAGGGTCACACAGCCGGGAAGTGTTTGAAGTCAAATTTGAACCCAGGACCTCCCATCTGTAGGTCTGACTCTCAATCTACTGAGCCACCCAGCTCCTTATAGTTCCTTACTTTTCAATGTGCCCTCTCTGTTGTATGCTACCTGCACTATAGCCTATACTTCTGTCTGAAAGTGAAGGTCTCAATCATCTGACCCTGGGCTTCAATTGACAAGCATTGTGTCTTATCTTCGTTGGATGAGCCCTTCATTGTCTTCTATCTCCCTGCCATGCTGCTACATAGGTACCCATCTTACCACCCCACTCCATTTGCAATTTTCTCTCTCTGGCATTAGTAATCCAATGAACATTATCATTTCTGGTAAGGAAATTTCAATCAATTGCCGATTTATTCTGATCATCATTCACCCTGGTGAACACTCCTCCCTGACCATCATTCATTATATACATATGTATATTATATATGTATATATATATATATAATCTTATTCTATTAGAATGAGACTGTCTATTTGCTTGTATTTCTATCTCTAGCACTGTGTACATTGCCCTATGGTAAGTGTTTAATCAATGTTTATAATAAATTATAAAATATTAAATTCATTCATATTTTTATATTTGTATGGATAAGATCACAAATAGCACTAAACGAGACCATAGATTCAGTAGCTCTTGACCAGGGAGCTGTAATCTTGTTTAATTTTTTTCAATATTTTAATAATTACATTCCAATAGAGTTTATTTCCTTTGTAATTCTCTATATTTTGCTTTATATATTTAAAAACGTTATTCTGAGAAGAGGTCCTTGGGCTTCATCAAATTGCCAAAGGATTCCATGATACACAAGTCCCAAAGGTCATTGGGTCTAGTCTCTGAATTTTACAGATAATAAAACTAAGGTTGCAGAAACTAATTTTACAGATAATGTAACTAAGGTTAAATTTGAATGACTTGTCCCAGGGTCACATAACCAGTAAATGGCTAAGGTAGAATATGAAACCATATCTTCTTGATCAAGTTCTCTATTGTTCTCTACAGCTTCTAATACGGTAGAGACATGTTTTCTTCATTGATAGAATGTAAGCTCCTTGAGGGTAGGTACTGTTAAATTTTATCTTTATTTAAAAACTTTTCATATATCTTTTCATATATACCCCCCACATGGGGACTGGTACATAGCAGGTATTTAATTAATTCTGGAGTTTACTGATTGCAGTTTTGTCATTTGTTGAGAGAGAATTCATTTCTTCCAAGGAGCTGCAAATTCTTTAGTATGGATCCTCTCTGCACTGAAACAGATCACAGTTCATCTATGAATTAGTAGAAGGTCTTTGAGAGTAGTCAAATTCACATAGACAAAATTTTTCATCTCCCCAAAGCCAATTTGGTGATACGCCTCCACAAAGTTAGGTAGGCAGGTCTTTGGACATGGGGTAGAATATTCAATATCAGTGCTTTAAGCCTGTGGATAAAGCTTTCTAGGTTGGTAGGTTGTGCCAGAGCTTGTACTCCACTGGCATTCCCATGCAGAACCCAAGCCCACTCCTTGCCATGATGAAGCATCAAAGTAGGATTTGAGTGGAAGTCAGAGCCAGATCTTTTCCAATCTTTTTTTTCAAGTTTTCCAGAAAACACTCATGTCTCTACTATTTCTAAATTCACAGCTGTCTTAGTCCTGCTGCTGACAAAATATATGAATTTGAGTCATTGTACAACACATTGAAAATATACTTAGCCATGTCATCATCAGAGGGCGTGGATCTTGACTTGGAGATAAGTGGGTATAATTCAGAATGGTCACCTTAGGTGGCATTTTTTTTCTTATGTAGGATATGCTCAAAGCTTGCTGGTGGGAGGGTTTTCATGAGAATCAAGTGGAGGTATTCAGTCTCTTTAGAATGGAAGTTATGGAGTTGGAAAGGATCTCAGTGGCCAATTAGTCTGATCCATACCTCTATGAGAATCTATCCTATAACAGGAAAAGTAGCCATGGATGCCAGGTTGTCATCCAAATTCTACTTGAATCCCTCCAACAGTGGGGATCTTACAACCTATCATGGTGGCACATTCTACTTTTGAATCACTTTTATCATAGGTAAGTGATTCTTTTTCTTGAGTTGAAATTTGTCTCTCTGTTACTCTTGCCCATCACTCCTCCTTATCACTCCTGGGGTTAAATAGAGGAAATTGAATCTTTCCTCCCTCTTCCCCAAGATAACCGTTCAAATATGTATTTAGATTCAATAAGCATTATTAAGCACCTGCAAGGTGTCAGACAGATAGGTAAATATAAAAATAAACAAGGCATACAAAAGTGCTGGGAAGTGTAAGACGGTAATAACGTGTGTACACGGTGTAGTGGCTAGAGAACTGACCCTAGAGAGTTGGGGTCACACAATCAGTAAGTGACTGAGGTTGAGTTTGAGACCAGTTCTTCCTGACCTCAGGTCCATTGATCTACCCCTACAACTTCAAACAAGTCTATACATGTTATCTCCTCTGGTAGAATATTTCATTTTATCTTTATATTCCTAGCAGGATATAAGGAAGAGGTGGGTTCTAGTCCTGCCTCTGACACAATGAGCTGTGTGACCTTGGGCAAATCACTTAACTTCCATTTAATGTATAAATAGAGGAGCAGGTACCAATCTTCATTGGTGGAGTGATTTTATGTGCTGAGAGTTCCCTATACCAATGAAATGACAGAGCCAATCCATCCCCCTTCCTCCATTAAAAAAAAAATACTTCTCCCCTCTTCCTTTCTATTTTTGTCCCTCCCACAGATGAGATCTCACAATCTATCAGCTCCTATCATCAATATGTAAATTCTTTCCTTTTCTCCTACCAGTATACTTTGTTATAGTCTTATCAAAAAAAGAAGGACCAGGGAAAACGCTCATCCCAGGGTATACCAACACACCAGATCAACCTAGGACTCATGTTCTGTACACACCTAGGGAAAAAAATAAGTAATTTTTGAATGAAGAGCACATTCATCAGAATAAATAAAGGCAAGAGATGAGATCTGAACTGAAACCCTCCACATTTTCCACAGAAATGGCTGACTTTGGGTTTCCCTTTCCCCAAAGCACTATTCATTTGGCAAAACCTATTTTCCTATATGACAGAATTTGCATTGGGCAGAAAATAAATTGTTTTCAGTCTGCAGTGAAAGCAGTGAAAAGGCAAGATTTTTCCAGCTTTGTGCTTAGATGAGGTGTCAAGACAATTTAGTATTGAGACATTCTTTAAGAGGTAGGAGCCAAAAAGAGCAAATAAATAATCCCCAGCATGCATTCAACTCACCAAAAACAGGAGGACCTTAATTTATTTTTCCACAGAAAATAAATGTAAACATATGGATAGATGCTTCAGTGCCATCCAACCCACCTGCTTCCTTGCCATGCAAGGCTTTAGACCTTTGGCAACCATCCCATCCTGACCATTTCCTGAACCCAATAGATGTTCAAATGCAAATGACATCACAGGTGAAAGCAACAAGCTCCAACAACCAAAAGATGCTTAGAGAAGAGAATTCATGCTTATTGGATTGAAGAAAGAGAGGACCTAAAATGTGCTTGGGGACAATTATTTCATTTCATCTTCCACTCCTTTTATCTCCTGTCCCACTGAGACATTAAAAATGGAAGAAGATACTGAGAAGTCCATAGAAGAAGATAATATTTAAAGAGTCTTTAGCCAATTAATCTACAAGCATTTATTTAGCACCTACACCATGCCAGGCACTGTGCTAGACACTAGGGATACAACAAAAATGAAACCGCCTCGGGGTGGGCAAGAAGGTGGGAGGTGTAAGATGTTGTTTGTAAGAAATGGAAAAGAAGCCAGATGAGACTGTAATCTTCTTGGCACTTTCTACTCTGGTCCTATATAATCAAAAAGGAAAATAAATTATAAAAGAGATAGACATAGCAGTCCCCACTAGAGAGGAGTCTAGGGCTGGCTGGTTGAGGTCAGTTTCCTAGTCACAAGTCTTTCCCCTCTCCAGTCCATCTGCCACTCAAGTGCAAATTGATCTCCCTAAAGCATAAGTTTATCTATGTCAACTCCAACTTCACCTACCTAATACATTGCAATGTATCCCTACCACTTCTAGGATTAAATATAAAATCTTCTATTGTTCAAAACCCTTTATTACTTGCTCCTTCCACCCTTCTAGTCTTAGACTTTGTGCTCTCTTTTTCTCCCACAAAGTACACTGTGATCCAATGATGCTGGCCTCCTTGCTGTTCCTTGAACAAAACATTCACTCTCCTGACTCCAAGCATTCTCATTGGCTGTCCTTCCCATGCCTAGAATGTTCTCCCTCCTCACCTTTATTTCCTGGCTTCCTTCTTCCTTTAAGTTCCAGATAAAAAGCTTTTCTCAATCCTTCTTAATTCTAATACCTTCCTTCTATTAATTATCTCCAATTTGAGAGAGAGAGAAAGAGAGAGAGAGAGAGAGAGAGAGAGAGAGAGAGAGAGAGAGAGAGAGAGAGAGAGAGAGAGAGAGAGAATATAGATACTTTGTTCATACAAAGTTATTTGCATCCTACCTCCCCCAATAGACTATGAGCTCCTTAAGGGCAGGGACTATCTTGAATATTTCTTTATATCCTTGATTCTTAGCACTCTTTAAAAATGTTTATTGGCTGATTGACTTGAGCTCAGGAGTTCTGAGGTATAACACAGACCACATGTCTAGGATAGGTATGGCACCAATTATGGGAAGCCTCCAGAAGAAAGGGGAGAGGTCTTCGTGCTACCTACGGAGGCCAGAAACAGAGAAAATCCAACTTTCCATGCCCAGCAGCAGTGGGATAGGACCCATGAGAAGCCACTGCACAGCCAGCCTGGATAAGATAGGGAGACCCAATCTTAATTAATGAATGAGTGAGTGAGTGAGTGAATAGATAAATGATAGGTTAATGAATAAACAAATTAATGAATACATAAACAAAAATCAAATATACAGGCATCTCATGCTTAGCTGATTTTCCAAGTTACTACTTCAACTTTTCCCACTACCATGCCAAACTCTGACCACAGAAATGGATGAATCTTTTTGAATCACAGCAATGGTAAGAAGAAGAATTAAAGTTCAGTCCTAGGCAAAATTTTAAAGGAGAAAAGTTTATTTTTTGGTCATCTCCCCTCCACCCAATAAGCAAAGGCTTCTTGGTAACTCCCTAACAACGGTCTAGTTCTAAATCTGCATTAGAACAATTCTTACCATCAAAATTTACCTGTTCTGGGAGTCTCATCAAAGGACTACAGCAACCAAAAGAACATTGGACTTAAAGTAAAAGGGCCTGGGTCCTAACAATTACTATCTCAGTGACCTATATTCTAAACTCTATACCTTAGTTTCCTTATCTGTAAAATGAAAGGATTCAAATTAGTGAGTGCTAATGCTAAGGTACTCTCTTAACTCTCCTCAATGATGATCTTATGATCTTTCCTAGGTGACTGTCTAAATCTGATCAGTCGAGCCTAACCAATCTTCTTAGAGGCAGAGATTCCAAATTTGGGGGAAAAATATCTAGTTTTAACTCTGAGGAAATGTACCCAAGATCTCACAACCAATAGTAAGCAGCAGAACTGAGAGTTGATAGGTGATAATACCTTAATAATTTTCCTGCGTGGAAAAAAAATATTGATTTTCAAACCAGAAGACAAAGGGTTCACATCCCAATTCCTATATTCCTACCTATGTGACCTTGGGCAAATTTCCTTACCTCCATAAGCCTCAGTTTCCTCCTCTGTAAAATGAGGGGGTGGACTGGATAACCTCTATGTTTCCTTTCGTCTCTAGATGCCACTTTTGGATTACACAATTTCTCCACTCTCTTCCCATATTTTATTTATATGCAAGTGTGAAATAGTGGAATAAAAGATAGAAGGTTTTTTACCTTTTTTAGTGTCCTGGTTCTTCCTCAAAATTCCTTATATGAAGATGGATAAATTAAGTATGCCTTCATAGGTCTTCTTTCCTATTTACATTCACAAACTGAGTTGTAAACCAGAAATAATGGAAAATAAAATGATGGGAAGTCAATCTTCTTCAGAATGTCTATTTTTCAAGCATACTACATATGAGGTCCCCTGAGTTTCTCTTATGTCTCAACCTGGTGCCATGTGTTTCTTCTGAAATTCTGCTTCCAAGAATTATAATATAATTCCAAGAGTTACCGAGGCATTTCTGAAAAAGGTTACAAAGACACTTTCCCCTACTCTCATCACAAAAGATCATAGGATTGTGGATCAAAGAATAAACTTGAGGAAAAAATACTTAGTCTGCTCTTTCTACTGGAATGCCCTCTTTTACTATCTTCTTCTCCAAGTCAAATCTTAAATTCTACTTTAAGATTCAGTTCAATTCTCATTACCTCACTAACTAATCTTACCCTACAGTGTTCTTTCCCTAACTTTGACTCCCTAAACTCATTATACAACACATTTATGTGCTAAGTTGCCTGAGCACCTAAGTTTGCAACTTTGTAATCACCCTTGACTCCCTTCTCCCTTCTCCATATTCAATCAGTTGCCAAATCTTGTAATTTCACCTCTTCTTCATATCTTGGGAATATCCCCTCATCTACCTTCAACCCTCCACAGTACAATCCTCCATCACTTCTCACCTGGCCTATTTAATAGTCATCCCAAATGACTCTCCTTCTTATAGCTTCTCTCTTCTCCATTCATCCTCCACATAACTTCCAAAATAAGCTTCCTAAAGAACAAACCACATTTCTCCTCTGCTCAAAAATTGTTGGTAGTTCCCTATTGCAAGTAGGATAAAATATAACATCCTTGCATTGATATTTAAAAGTCCATCACAAACTGACTCCAGTCAATTTTTCCAGGTTTATTTCATATAACTTCCATTCAAGGACTCTATGGTTAAGCCAAACTCACCAACATCCCCTCCCTCTTTTCCACCTCATTCCACAAGCTATATTCACAACTAGAATGTACTCTTTTATCACTTCCAACTCTTTGAATCACTGGTATCCTAAGGCTCATCTTAGCTACTACCATGTCCTTCATTAAACCCTACCTAATCCCTCTAACTGTAAATGTTCTCACCCTGTTTGAATTATCATTTTTCATTTGTCCTATACTCAATAAATGTAAGTCTCTTAATGGTAAGGACTTATTTTTTTGTAATTTCCATTATTGTATTCCCAGTGCCTAAAATGATGCCTTGTACCAAGAATGTGCTTAGGATTATAAAATTTAGAGGGAGATTGGACCTTAAAGATTATCTAGCCCAAGTCCCATCATTTTACCGTTTCTTGCCTCACGAATCTATTCCACACACAGTTCAGAAAATCACAGAGGTCTGTCCAAGGCCACATAACTAATAAGTAATAAGGTCAGTATTTGAACCCACTTTCTCTAATAACAAATCTAGTATTCTTTCCACTGCCCTTTAATTTACTTGGAAGGTTCTCTGTTTTTCACATATGTAAAACACATGGAAAGTTTACCAACAAAGGTTTGTTCATGAGAAAGCAAATAAATAACTTCATCAGAGATATTTATGAGCAAGAAAAATGATAGACCATTCAGAGACTAAGAATCAAAGATAAGAGATGGAGTCTAAACACCCCAAGTTCATCACTTATATTCTCAACCAAAGTAAATGTTTCAACCCATTGGACTAATTATTTATGGAGGATTTATGGCAAGATATAAATGCCACATCTAGCAGTACCAGATCTTAAACTGTACTATAAAGCAATGGTCATCAAAACCATATAGTACTGGCTAAGAGACAGAAGGGAGGATCAGTGGAATAGTCTTGGGATAAATGTCCTCAACAAGAGAGTGTATGACAAACCCAAAGATCTAAGCTTTTGAGACAAGAACCCACTATTTGATAAAAACTGCTAAGAAAATTGAAAAACAGTATGGGAGAGATTATGTTTAGATCAACATCTCACACCCTACACCAAGATAAATTCAGAATAGATGAATGACTTGAATAGAAGGAAAGTATAAGTAAAATAGGTGAACACAGAATAGTATACTTGCCAGATCTTTGTGAAAGGAAAGATTTAAGACCAAGCAAGAGTTGGAAAAAATTACAAAATGTAAAATAAATAATTTTGATTACATTAAATTAAAAGGGGGTTGTACAAACAAAACCAATGCAACCAAAATTAGAAGGGAAGCAACAAATTGGAAAAAATCTTTATAACAAAAACCTCTGACAAAGTTCTAATTACTCAAATATATGAGGAGTCAAATCAATTGTACAAAAAAATAAAGCCATTTGTCAATTGATAAATGGGCAATGGTCATGAATAGGTAATTTTCAGATAAAGAAATCAAAACTATGACTAGCACATGAAAAAGTGTTCTAAATAAATCTCTTATAATTAAAGAAATGCAAATCAAAACAACTCTAAGGTACCACCTCACACCTAGCAGATTGGTTAACAAGACAGCAAAGGAAAGTATATAAATTTTGGAGGGGATGTGGAAAAATTGGGACATTAATGCATTTGGTGTGAATTGGTCCAACCATTCTGGTTGGCAATTTGGAACTATGCCCAAAGAGTGCTAAACGACTGCCTGCCCTTTGATCTAGTCATACCACTGCTGAGTTTATACCCCAAAGGCATAATAAGGTAAATGACTTGTACAAAAATATATAGCCACACTCTTTGCAGTGACAAAAAAATTGGAAAATGAGGAGATGCCCTTCAATTGGGGAATGGCTGAACAAATTGTGGTATCTGTTGATGACGGAATACTATTGTGCTCAAAGAAATAATAAACTGGAGGAATTCCATGGGAACTGGAATGAGCTCTAGGAATTGATGCAGAGTGAAAGGAGCAGAATCAGGAGAACATTATACACAGAGACTGATACACTGTGGTACAATCAAATGTAAAGGATTTCTCTATTAGCAGCAATGCAATGATTCAGAACAATTCTAAGGGATTTATGAGAAAGAACACTATCCACATTCAGAGAAGGAACTGTGGGAGCATAAATGCAGAAGGAAAACAACTGCTTGATCACATGGTTCAATGGGGATATGATTAGGGATGTAGACTTTAAACAATGACCCTAGTGAAAATTCAATAATATGGAAATAGGTATTGATCAATGACACACATAAAACCCAGTGGAATTGCACATTGGCTATGGGGAGGGGATGGGGAAGGGGGGGGGGGATATTATAAATTAATTAATTAAATTAAATTTTCCAAATTAAAAAAAAAAAGATATAAATGGCACAGAGTAAGAAGGCACCCAGAGATTAGAATCTGTACCAAGAGAAGAAGTGTCCATGCCAAGGAGAACACATATCATAGGATAATAGAGTTAGAGCTAGAAAGGATCTTAGAGAGTATTTAGTACCCCTTCATTGCACAAATGAGGAATTTGAGAGTCAAGGAGATTGAATGATTTGCCCCAGAATGTAAACAGAAAATCAAGACTCAAACCAAGATGTTATAGCTCCAAATCCAGTATTCTTCCTATCTGATTTAATAATACAAACAGTAACTGAATACCTACTATGCTATCCTATCTATCCATGCTATTCTACTGGATGCTGGAATATAAAAGACTATACAATACAAAATACAAAAAAGAATATGAAAGAAAATATGAAAACACTCACTCCCTTAGGGGCTCACATTCTTGTGGGTACAAAGAATGAATGACTAGATCAAGAGCTAGAAACCTCAAGACCATATAATCTATCTAAACCCCTTAGTTTTAAAGATAAGAAAACTAAGCCCCAGGGAGTTAGATAACTAATCCAAGTGTAGTCAATGGCTTTTCCATAAATGTATACAAAATGAATACAGAGTAAATACTAAGGAGTCCTGGAGTGGAGGGAAGCTCTAACCATTGGGAGAAGCAGAAATATCATCCTTTTAGAAGCTATGCTTTCAACGATTTTGTAAGGCAGAGGTCAGGAGAGAGAACATGTCATACATGGAGGACAGTCTGTGCAGTGGCCCATGAACACAAAAGTATCTAAGTAAGTAAAGATGGCTCATTTCTCTCTCTAGACAGTAGACTCCTTAAGAGCAGAGAATACATGTTCTTCTTACATCTCCCCTTAGACACCAAACCAGGATTATCAGCACAAAGCAAGCCTTCAATTTTTGAAAATTTAGCAACAAACATCTCTGATAAAAGCAATGCCAGAATAGTACTTGGAGTAGAATTAGTCCATCATTCAGAACATATTTATTATGTACTTACTCTGTGCTAAGCACTGAAGTTACAAGCACAAAGAATGAAACAATCCCTCCTTAACAGTGAGAAATAAGCCTGTTTGCTCTTATCTGGCATATTGGGATGTAAAAGTTGATGGGGAGTTCATTGCCAGAATCTTGTTCAGGACATTTTTTTTTTTACATTCAGAAAATGGCATCTATTGCCTTCATCAGGAGCACAGAGATATCTCTGACCATCTGGTTCTTCCTTGGAAATCAGTACATTCCAAAGAAATAACCATACAATTCCTGATGTTCCATTCTCCCCGTCCTCTTCCCTATCACTAGAAATAAGAAATGCCAACTAAGAGGGTAGGCAGAGCCATTCAACTGACTCCTGTTGAAGTTTTCTCCTCTCCCCATAGATGTAAATTTGGTGGCTTACATCTTAGAGGCATATGTCTTGAATATTAATGATCAGAAATTGCTCATTGATTACTAAAAGTTTGCTTCATGCCTAATAAGAAGTAGATAGAGGGGGCAGCTGGGTAGCTCAATCAGTGGATTGAGAGCCAGGCCTAGAGACGGGAGGTCCTAGGTTCAAATCTGGCCTCAGACACTTCCCAGCTGTATGACCCTGGGCAAGTCATTTGACCCCCATTGCCTAGCCCTTACCACTCTTCTGCCTTGGAACCAATACACAGTATTGACTCCAAGACGGAAGGTGAGGGTTTAAAAAAAAATTTTAAAAAAAAGTAGATAGAGGAGAATCATAGAATACATTTTCTCTAAAGGATCTTAGAGGACATTCAATCCAGTCTCCTCATTTTACAGATAAGGAAACTAAGGCTTAGGGAAAGTGACTTATCCAAGGTCACAAAGAAAGTGACAGGATTGGAATCTGAAGTACTTAGACTGATAATATCATATATTTAGAGCTAGAAGAGACATTGGAAGCCATTAAATCAAAACTTCTCAATTTACAGATGAAGAAACAGAGACATAGAGAGGTAAAGTGCCTTGCCCAGAATCACAAAACTAGTGTCTCAGAAAGGATTTGAATAGAGGGGTTTTTTTTGTTTTGCTTTAGTCAATTTAGAACATTATTCCTTCATTACAAGAATCATATTCTTTCCCTCCCTCCCTTCCCCCCATCTCTCCTGTAGCCGATGTGCAATTCCACTGTGTAATACATGTGTCCTTGATCAGAACCTATTTCCATGTTGTTGATGTTTACACTAGGATGTTCATTTAGAGTCTACATCCCCAGCCATATCCCCTCAACCCATGAAATCAAGCAGTCTTTTTCTTCTGTGTTTCTGCTCCCACAGTTTTTCTTCTGAATGTGGATAGTGTTTTTTCTCGTAGATCCCTCCAGTTTGTTCAGGATCACTGCATTGCCACTAATGGAGAAGTCCATTACATCCAATTGTACCACAGTGTATCAGTCTCTGTGTACAATGTTCTCCTGGTTCTGCTCCTCTCACTCTGCATCACTTCCTGGAGGTTGTTCCAGTCTCCATGGAATTCCTCCAGTTTATTATTCCTTTGAGCACAATAGTATTCCATCACCAACATATACCACAGTTTGTTCAGCCATTCCCCAATTGATGGGCATCCCCTCGTTTTCCAATTTTTTGCCACCACAAAGAGTGCAGCTATGAATATTCTTGTACAAGTCTTTTTCCTTATTTTCTCTTTGGGGTACAGATCCAGCAGTGCTATGGCTGGATCAAAGGACAGACAGTCTTTTATCGCCCTTTGGGCATAGTTCCAAATTGCCCTCCAGAAATGGTTGGATCAATTCACAGCTCCACCAGCAATGCATTAATGTCCCGACTTTGCCACATCCCCTCCAGCATTCATTACTTTCCTTTGCTGTCATGTTAGCCAATCTGCTAGGTGTGAGGTGATACCTCAGAGTTGTTTTTATTTGCATCTCTCTGATTATAAGAGATTTAGAGCACTTTTTCATGTGCTTATTAATAGTTTTGATTTCTTTGGCTGAAAATTGCCTGAAGAGAGGTTTTTCTGACTCCAAGATCCATACCTCTTTCCACTGTACCATGCTGTCTCCCAGTATGTGGGACCCACTTGGTTTACAGGTCAGAGATTCTTGTGTGGTGTCTATGAACTAAATTTCAATATGATTGATTTCCTTTGTAATCTTATTATTTTATTTTATGCATTCAAAAACATGATTCTAGAAGTGGTCTGCAGGTTTTATCAGACTGTCAAAGAAATCTAGGACATACCAAGAGGATCAAGTATCTCTGGACTAAGGATTCTTATAAAATAAGATTTCCTTTTAGTACATATGAAGGGCAAAACTGAGTAATCAATCCACTAGGCAAACACTACAATACCATACTCTTCCTGAATGGACAGTGAATTTTTGGAGTAGATAATGCTGTAAAGTACCCTAAAGCCAGCTAGACAAATAGAAAAGACAATTATCCATCATGAAAATAAAATCCTCTCAGATGGATATAGCAAGAGGAGGCAGCTAGGTGGCATAATGAATAGTTTACATTGGAGTCAGGAAGACTTGAGTTCAAATCCAGACTTAGATATTTACTAGTTGTGTGACCCCAGAGCAAGTCACATAATTCTGTTTGCTTTGGTTTCCTCGCCTGTAAAATGGAAACAAGGTTGTTGTGAGGACCAAATTAGAATATATTTAAAGTGCTTTGAGAAAGCAGTCAGGAATATAAAAGTCCAAAGTTTTCAGATGAATACTGGATCTGAGCAAGCAGTTTTCACTCACTATTTTTACCCACTTATAATACTGGGATTAAGAATTGATTCTCATCACCCAGGAACTGCTTTCCAACAGATTTCTTCCTAAGCCTACATCTGCCCTATATGTGACCATAAGAAACTTTTCACAGTTAACTAAGCTCCTTTCTCTGAGAAATTATGAATCCATGAGGTTATTAATTTAGATTTCCCAAGATGCATCACCCCTGGTACCCAACCCTTGCCCAAAATGTGACTGAGCAGCAAATGAGACAATTGCTGGTCTTGGCTACCAACTTATTGATCGATATGAGAGTCACCAAAAGTCTCCTCCACTGAACATTCTCCCTCACTCCCTTCCCCAGCAGCACCTGCCTCACTCTAGAAACATCTCACAAAGATACTGAAATCTAACTAACTTGATTAAGTGTTTCTGACTTGTTGGTATGCCAACTCAGAAAATTAAAACCAAAAAAGATTCCTCACTTTTTCAAATGAATGAGTTGGGCTGCATGAACCCCGAAATTCCTCCCAGCTCTTGGATCCTGTGAGATAAGATCTTTTGTCTTCGATCAGAAAAATAGATTCATGTAATCAGTGGACAGTATCTCAAAAGTCATTTAGGCCAACCTGTACTTGAATGTGAATTCTTTCAATAATGTCCCCAATTGGTCCCTTTAAAGAACTTGAGTTTCCCAGAAAAATCAACTACTCTGACAAGGCAGCTTTTTCCACTTTGGAATGACTCTAATAGTTTAGAAGATTTTTCTCCATAAGACTTTCTCTAATTTCTCATTGAGGGTAGTAGGTAACCCTGCTTCCTGCTCAAAGGCTATGTCAATTAGCTTTAAGCTTTGGCAGGTCCTAACTAAGATGGAAAAGCTGAGGAAGATGAGGAGGAGGAAGAAGAAATGTAAGAGGAAGAAGAAAAGGAGGAAGATAACTAGTGTTTATAGATGTTTCAAGATTTACAAAACTCTTTATACATTTTATTTTATTTGGTCCGCGCCCCCCCCCCCACAACCCTGTGGTGCTTTTATTGTCCTTATTTTATAGATTAAGAAACAGAGAAGTTAAATGATTTGCCTAGGGCTCCATAATTAGTAAGCAATTGAATCATGATTTGAACTCAGGTCTTCCTGACTCCAACTCAGTCACTCTATTCTCTTAGCCACCTAGCTGCCTGACCCCAGCAAGATTATCCAAGGACCAACAAAGTGTGAAGGGGCACATTAGGTTTGAAATACAGGCTAAGAAACTTGGAAGCTTTAAGAACCTAGGCAAGTCATTCAACTACGCTGGACCTCAGTTTCTCCATCTGTAAAATAAACAGGTTGAACTCAGTAAACTCAAAGATCTCATCTAGTTCAAAATCCATGATTCTAAGAATTTTTTAGCCATGACAAAGTAGGAAACAAGCAAACACAAAATAGCCTTGAGTCCCAAAGTTTGCCTTTGCACTTGGTAAGTTCTTAAGCACCTAACCAGCACCTAACATACAGTAAGCACTGAATAAGTGACTGTCCATTCAGTCATTCTTTGGGTTCTGCTGTGATGGCAGAAGATGGATGGATGGGAAAGATGTCTGAGAATGTCTGAATTACATAGTTTTTAGATTACTTAAAAGCAATTACAAACTGGATAACAAATAGGGTAACCAACTTCCCTAGTTGTGGATATTTGCCAGGAGCCATCTTTGCCTTAAAGTCAACAAACCAAAGTTTAGTATGAAATTCAAATGAGCTAGGATGATTTTAATATAATTATCAGAAGTTCTAAGAATTTCTCCATTTTCATTACTTGGGATAACCTCTTAAGACTAAGGCCAAGTAAGAAGCTAGGGCTTCAGCAGATGCCATTGTCCCCCTTTTTATAAGTATCTATCTTCTGTCTTAGAGTCAATACTATGTTTTGGTTCTAAGGCAGAAGAACAGCCAAGGCTAGGCAATAGGGATTAAGCAACTTGCCCAGGATCACACAACGAGGATGTGTCTGAGGTCAAATTTGAACCCAGGTCCTCCCATCTCTCTCATCCCATCTAGCTCTCTATCCAAGGTCCTTTCTAAAGCCAAAATAAACTCAAGAGAATAACAAAGAGCAGTGCCTACGTATTACCTTAAGAGTCCAATATTGGGAATTAAAAAAAAAAAAACTTTAAAATCCTATCCTTACCCCCCTGATGTGTTTGGACACCCAGCACTCTTCCAGGGAGTGGAACTGGTTTATCTCAGCTTCTGGGTTGGATTCCAAAGCACAGAATTCCAGCCGTGCAGCAGACCCTTCCCTAATCCATATGCATGCAACCCTTCGCTGCCTGCCTCTTAGTATTCCTGCATGTTGCTAAACAGCTGCCATATTGTTTCCCTAGAGAGGTGTTCCTTTATCTCCCTTACCTATCTCACAGGGCTGTGGGGAGGCTTAATTAATTAATGTTTCCTGAGTGCTTTGAGGTATTCAGATGAAAAGTGCTAGGTGGAAGAGGGGGAAAGTATTATTAAACCCTCTACCTGGAGACAAAAAAGCTCCCCACAGAGCCTCATTTCCTGGAGACCTGAGGACGCTCTAAGGCTGGCTACGCCGTCTAGGGCTCTCAGACAACCCGGGGTTTTTGTCACTGCCATCATGGGACAAGTGACAGTAATCAAAATGTCCCTTAGAATTAGGAGAGGCTACTCCCCTGCATCTCTAGTGCTTAATGGAAAGGGGGTGGGTGGGTAAAATGGACGGTTCTCAAGCACGGAATCACCTTGGCAGAATCCCCACTTGACACAGGGACTTATTTTGCCATCAAAAAAAACCCTCCCAAAACATGGAAGAGTAATAGGACAGCTAGAAGGGAAACCAATACACCGAGGGAGGCTAGGCAGGGTGTGTGGGGCGAGTGGGGAGAGAGGGAAGAGTGGAGGAGGAAGCATGGAAATATGACATTAGAATGTGAGGAAGAAAACCAAGGTAAGAGATTAGCACATTGAGTCCACACCTCCGCGGTGAGTGTGTGCCCGCATGCCTGTGTGCGCATGCGGCTCTGAGGATGGAGGCACTTGCTTTAATATGCATAAGTTGTCACATTCTTAATACTGTCTGGCAAGCGCAGTCGTAGCAAAGCTGTCGTTGCCGAGCTGATATTACAACCCAAAGCGTCTGACTCCTCTAAAGGTGGGCGTAGAAATTCGGTTGTATATACATAAAGGCGGGCTCCTCCTTACTAGTGCTTATGGCCAGCAGCTCTTTTAGGGAAAGGTCACGGATCTAGAGATGGGAGGGACTCAAGTGGACATCTAGGTCAGCCCACTCATTTTATACCTGAGGAGAGCGAGGCTCAGAGAGGCTAAAGAACTCTCCAGAGATCCCAAAGGGGACTGCGCAATTGCCAACCATCCAGTCCCAGTCATCTGATCCCCTCTGAGTCCAGAAGCTTTTATTAAAGGCTTACCGGGCGTCAGGCATCCCTCGAAGCCCTAGAAATGCAAAGAAAAGCAAAAACATCCAATCTGGTGTAATGGGACTAAAATTTACTGGGATTTCCTTGACAAAGCCTCTTTCTGGACCATCCCTAACATGTGAAAAGGGCTCCGCCCTAAAAATGAGTTTCCTAAAAGGAGTGCAATGGAGAGTGGCCTTGGAGACAGGAAAACTCACCCTCCTATTTCAAAGTTAACCTTGTTTGCCTCAGTTCCCTTATCTGTAAAATGAATTGAAGGAAATGACAAAGTACTCCAGTATCTTAACCTTGTGATCCTGGGCAAGTCACTTAACCCTGTTTGCCTCAGTTTCCTTACCTGCAGTGAAGAAGGAAATGACAAACCACTCCAGTATCTTTGCCAAGAAAATCCCAAATGGGGTCATGGAGAGTTGGACATGACTGAAAACAAGTCAACAATAACAGTGACAAAAGGAGACAAAGCTGACTTGATAGACCAAGCTTTCATAACATAGCTTCCTGGTCACCAAAAGACATAAATCGACCCAGCCACAGGGAGTCATATCTCTAGTCTTGGTGGGTGTCACATATCACATAAGGTACTATGTCCTTCATCATATCCTGCTCTGTCGACCAGATATATTTCCATAGAAGGGGAAGCATCCAGAACAGCTAAGTTCCACTATCTCTTTGCAGTATTAGAGCAAAGTAAACCTTCTGTTAAATGTTCAGTGACTTCTAAGTGCCTTATTTCATCCCAACATCAAACCTGAACTAAGAGTGCTGATATTGAAACATCTCCAGTGGTTGGCATAGCTACAGCAGATTACAATGAGAGGTGGTGGCCTGGGTTTTTTTTTTTTGTTTTTGTTTTGTTTTTTTAACTTTCAGTCATGATTAAGGTAAGGTAAATAGGGAGGAGGATCCGATGTTAAAATGGCAGGTGGCAAGAACCTTCCTGACCATGTATGGCACATTCTCTCTATGGGAGAGGGAGCAGACTCCCATTCAGGGAGAAGAGGTAGCTCAATAAGTGCTAGAAGGAGCTTCCCAAAAGGGAAAAGAAAGCACTAAGTCCAGAATTCTCTAGTCATTGTTGACTGCTCTATATAATTTGGACATTCACCTGCTAGAGACAGAGCTCTTGGTCATCAGGGACTATTTTGTGTAAGTCAAGGGGCAACTAACAGAGCTGGAAGCTGCAAAAATGAAGAGATCTCTACTAATAGAGGACATCTAAGTTCTAGCCAGGAACCCACCCTATGGTTTGTGACCCAGAAATTCCAATTCCTGCTGAGATATGAGTCACAGGAACAGAGGAGATCAGGCAAGCAATGGAGAGTTGGGTATTTCCACCAGTGGTAAGAAAGGTGCAGGCTTATCCAATCACTTCTCTAGGAAGGCAGAGAGGAGGAGCTGAGGAGGACACTGAGGCTACAAACCGAGATGACTGCAAGAAACAGTGAAACCCATGAAAGAAATAGGAAGCCAAGATTGTGTTTGAAATGAAAGATAATCAGTTCTGCTTAGCCTTGTTGATTCCTAATCATGTAGTTTTAAGTCTTGTAGTTTTAAATCCTGCACTTACTACAAGATATTCAGTGCAAGATGTCCAATGGGGAATTGGCAATATGGGACAAAAGCTCAAGACAGAGAGTAGGGCCAGATACATAATATAGATCTGGGAAGCACTTGTATAGAGTTGATCATTGACTACATGAAGAGATGATGAAATCGCCAAATGAGCTAAGCTAATACAGAGGGGGGAAAGAAGCCAATGGCCAAAGACAGAACCTTACAGACCTCCATGGTGAATGGGTAATGTAAGTAAAGAATCAACAAAAGAGACAGAGGATCCACCAGGCAGAGAGATCAGTGCCACAAAAACTACGAGAATAGAGAATACCTGAGAGGAGAAAGTGATCAAAATATCAAAGACAGTGGAGAAGTCCAAAAGGATGAAGCCTGAGAAAAGGCTACTAGATTGGCAATGAAGAGATCACTGGGAACTTTGGAGAGATTTGCAAAGAAGGTGATGATCTGCCTTGGTAGACCATTGATATTACTTGGAACTTGTGGCATGGGAAGATATGTGGCAAGTGTGACAATATATGCATGTGTATGTTTAGGTGCTGTTACACATATGTCTGCTAATATATGGTCAAAATCTATTAAGGTTCTCTAGATAGAAAAATAAAATAAATAATATTTGTGGCCCCAAAACATGTATTTTAAAACTTTAAAAATATGTAAGTCAATGTGTTGCCATAATAAGTTTTTGTTCTATATACATATATACCATATATATGTATATGTATATATAGACAATAAACACATGCACACATAATGCAAAAATCTATTAAGCCAACAAGTATTAACTTATATATTTTATATTTTCTAATACATTTTGGAACAAAGGAGATATATAACATAGAGAGAATACAAAATAATATTCAAAAATGTTTTTAAATTAAATTTTTTCAACTACATATAGAAACAATTTTTGGCAATTGTTTTCTGACATTTTAGGATTCAGCTTTTTCCCTTTCCTCCTACCCCCAACCTCCTCAGGGTGGTAAATAGTCTGACACAGGTTATGCTAATGTTTTCATGATTATATATTTCCATATTGCTCATACTATGACAGAAAACACATATCACACATACAATAAAAAAAACTCATGAAAGAAAGTAGATGATGGCATGCTTTAATCTGCATTTAGACATCAACAGTTCTATGCTATGGATAGCATTTTTCATCATGTGTCCCTTGTGGATATCTTGTGACCTTGATTTGCTGTTAATGGTTTAGTCCTTCAGAACTAATCATCATATAATAGTTCTGTTATTGTATACATTGTTTTCCTGGTTCTGCTTACTTCACTTTGCATTATTTCATGTAAGTCTTTTCAGGTTTTTCTGAATTCATCCTGTCTGTCATTTCTTATGGCTTAATAATGTTCCATTATAACTATATACCACAATTTTTTTCATTTATTCCCCAACTGACAAACAACTCCTCAGTTTCCAATTCTTTGCCACTATGAAAAGAGCTGCTGAAAATATTTTTATAGGTACATCCTTTCCCCTTATCTCTGATTTCCTTGTAATATAGACCAGGATTGCTAAGTCAAATGGTATGCACAGTTTTATGACCCTTTGAGCCTGGTTCCATATTACTCTCCAGAATGATTGTATCAGTTCACAATTCCGCCAACAGTGTTTTAGTGTCCCAATTTTCCAACATTTTAATTTTCCTTTTTTTGTCATGCAAGTCAATCTAACATTTATCTCAGAGTCGTTTTAATTTGCATTTCTCTAATCAGTAGTGATTTGGAGCATTTTTATGTGACTATAGATAGTTTTAATTATTTCCTCAGAGAACTGCCTGTTTATATCCTTTGACCATTTTTTTCAATTAGGGAGTGCTTTTTAATGTTATAAAATTTGACTCAATTATCTATCTATTTGAGAAATCAGGACTTTGTCAGAGATACTTGCTATAACTTTTTCCCCCAAATTTGCTATTTCTCTGCTAACCTTGGTTGTGTTGGTTTTATTTGTTTAAAACCTTTATAATTTAACATAATAAAAATTGTCCATTTCACTTTTTGCAATGTTCACTATGTCATGTTTGGTCATAAATTCTTCAAGCAAACTTTTCCATGTCCCTCTAATTTGTTTCTTTTATTTCTAGATTAAGTATACATTTTTACTTTATTCTGGTGTATGGTGTTAGATGTTGATCCTATACCTAGTTTCTGCCACACTATTTTTCCAATTTTCTCAGTATTTTGGTCAAATAATAAGTTCTTTCCCCAAAAAGTTTGCATCTTTGTGTTTATTGAACACTAAGTTGCTATGGATACTAATTATTGTATATTGATTACCTAATCTATTTAAATGCTCCACTACTCTATTTCTTAGTCAGTACCAGATTGTCTTGATAACTACCACTTTATAGTGTAGTTTGATATCTGGTTCAGCTAGATCTACTTCCTTCATATTTTTTCAATGATTCCCTTGATATTCTTGGCCTTTTATTCTCTTGTATGAATTTTGTTATTATTTTTTCTAACTTTATGAAATAATTTTGGGTAGTTTTATTGGCACAACAGAGAATAGGTAAATTAATTTAGGTAAGATTGTCATTTTTATTATGTTAATTCAGCCTATCCAGGAGCAGTTAATGTTTTTCCATTTGTTTAGGTCTGACTTTATTTGTGTGAAGAGAGTTTTTGTAATTATGTGCATAGAATATAAGTTTCTTGAGGAATACAGGGGATCATTACTATTTTATTGTTGCACCCCTGATATCCTGTACTGTTCAAAAGACCATGGATAGATAGATAGATAGATAGATAGATAGATAGATAGATAGATAGATAGATAGATAGATGGATGGATGGATGGATAGATGGATAGATAGATAGATAGATAGATAGATAGATAGATAGATAGATAGATAGATAGATGGATAGATGGATAGATAGAGATAGATAGATAGACAGACAGACAGACACATAGATAGATGGATAGATAGATAGATGGATGGATGGATAGATGGATAGATAGATAGATAGATAGATAGATAGATAGATAGATAGATAGATAGATAGACAGATAGATAGATAGATAGATGGATAGATAGAGATAGATAGATAGACAGACAGACAGACACATAGATAGATGGATAGATAGATAGATAGATAGATAGATAGATAGATAGACAGATGCACATATTTTTGGACCAAGAAGGTATGTAGATATAGATTCACATAGATACATAGACAGAGTAGAAGAAAGACAGAGAAGCACACACATGTTTTTATACTTGGTCTATATGTGTGTGTGTTATATATATGTAGAGAGAGAAAGAGAAAGAGAGGAACAAATGTTTTTGTACAAAGGAGATATAAATATATATATATATATATGTATGGTCATATATATATACACACATACATGCATACAAACTCATGAATCCTTGATCTGAAAACATGTGTATACATGAATTTGTATATCATGTATACATGATAAATTCAATCTAATGTGTGTATATATATATGTGTGTGTTTGTATATAAGAATATGTATATGTGTGCATAGTCTTGAATACTATAAATCACTAGGGATACAATGATTTTTTTAAAGTAGCAATACCCTAATATTCAACTACAGTGAGGACAGGATATGTACATAAACAAATATAATAATAGGGTAGGGTATAATGGGGGCAAAGGATAACTTAGAGGTGCCCAGTAATACTATTAGGTTTATTTCGTAAGGTAATAAAAATAGGAAATGAAACTATATGTTCTAACATATTTTTAGCAGCTCTTTTTTTGATAACAAAGAACTGAAAACTGCAGAGATGTCCATCAATTGGGGGATTGCTAAATAAGTTGTGGTATAGGATTGCAATGGTCTTAAGAAATTGTGCCATAAGAAATGGCAAATAAGAAAATACCCCCCCAAAAAATCTGGAAAGACTTCTATGAAATGATGCAAAGTGAAATGAGCAGAACCAGGAGAATGTTGCACACAGTATCAGCTGTAAAGTATAATGATCAACTGTGAATGACTTAATTATTATCAATAAGGCAAGGATCCAGGATGACTCCAAGGGACTCATAATGAAAAAGGCTATCCACCTCCATAGAAGAAATAGAAGAAACAGATTGTAACATACTATTCTTCATCTTATTTCCTCCATGAATTTTTTTCTAGTGTAAGCTATATGTGTCTAGTTTCACATAATCAGGAAAATATGTGTTATATTATAATATATGTACAATCTATATCATATAACCTGACTTTTGAGGGAGGAGAGAGGAATGGGAAGAAAGAAGAAAAAGAATGAAATACTTTTTGGACATAGCTAATGTGAAAGTTTGTTTCTCTTGGATAAGCATATTTATGATAATTTATTACATATTTATGACAAAGCATATATTATATTCTTGTTGTATTACACATTATATTATGTTATATATTTTACAAATATAAAAATAAATTGTAACTCAAAAAAAAAGAAAAAAGTGCCCAGGAAAATTTGAGAGGAGAGAAAATACAGTAGGGGTTGATAAAATCAGATGATGCTTTATGGAGGAGAGGGTACATATATGGGATGTGCCACTAGGGTCCAAGGCAGAACCATGGACTTCTCCTGGGAATATACTTGGAAGGTAAAGGATAGAAAAGGGTCAAAAGATATTATAGCTTGCAGAAAAACAGTACAAGGTCTTAGAGGATGAGAGATTAGAAAGACAGCAGGAGAATCAATCAGTCAAGAGCATTTATTAAGCACCTGCTATGTGAAAGGCTTTAAGAAAGGTGCTGCCAGTCAGGTCTCATAATGAAATACAGTTGATATTTTTTGTTCCACATTTGAGTTACTCCTTTATGGTCCCCCATCAACCCCTGCTAAAAGGAAAATTCTTATTCATAGCAGGAGAAAAATAATTTTATTTCTCTAGGTAATTTCAAAGTTCTTGACCTAAATTGTTGGGATTTGTCATGGTCAACTAGGGATTTGGGTGTTTACTAGAGACACTAATCCAAGAAGAGACCATTTTTGCCTGTTTGGACCTGCCCCAGATTGCAATGCACCACCCTGAGAATTTGGGCTGCAAGAAATTGATGTGTGAAAGTTAGATCCCCACAGGGCTGCCCTTGGGAAGCAGGGCTTGCCCTAATTTAAGCAAGACCAAGTTAAAAGACAAGCTACACTTCCACCCCTCTTGCTCTACCCTACTTACAAGAAGCTATCTTCCCTTCTAGATATAGGTACATATACCCCTCACATGGTTTCAAACTTTTCCACAGCTGAGTGGATCATCAATTTTTTGAGTATAGAAGTCACATGAATAGAAGCGGGAGCCTTGTCTTAAGTCTTTGAAGGATGAACATCGAACATTGATGAATGACATCGATGACCTCAGAAGCCTGAACATCCCAGTTTCATGGGTAAGGATTTTGTTTCTACTTTAGAGTTCCCTGTAGACCATTCTCTAAGATTAAGGGAACAGAGAACACTGAAGAGAAATGCCCAACATATTGGAGATGATATTGAAGCACTAACAAGTCAGCTTTTGTGGGAGTTTTTGTTTTCTGGGGTTTTTTTTTCCCTCCCTGGTAATTCTCTCCAGTAAATCAGAAGACAGAAAAAGCCAAAAGCTTAGAATAAGGGATTTTTTTAACATTCTCCACAACAACTTTCCCCCTCTTGAACAATATACTGTGAAGTATTTTATAAATCTTAATTCTACTAACTTCTTCAGCAAGATACTCACTTGTTAGTCAACAAATATTTATTTAGTTCCTATTATGTATTCTACAACTTTCTTTGATTGAGTTGTAGAGAAGACTTAAGTCTGCATTGGGAAAGAAAGCATCGGAATAGCTAAGTGGTACTGTAAATAAGGGCACTGGAGTCAGGTCTGGAGTCAGGAGTACATCTTCCTGATTTCAAATCTAATCTTGGACTCTCATTAGTTGTGTGACCCTGTGCAAGTCATTTATCTGTGTTGGCCTCAGTTTTCCCATCTGTAAAATGAGATGGAAAAGGAAATGGTAAACCACTCCAATATCTCTGCCAAGAAACCCCCCAAAAGAAGTCATGAAGAGTTAGAAATGGTTGAAATGGCTCAACAACAGCAACAAAATTTAATTTAAAGCCTTCCTTTAAGGTTACCTTCCATTTATTCTGTATATATCATACATGTAACTACTGATTTACATGTCAACTTTCCTACTAAGTAAATTCCTTGAGGGCAGGAATCATTGGAGGGAGGGGTAGCATCTTTAAAATTTAAATGAATTTATTTATTTATTGGTTTCGTACATTACAATACCTACCTTAAAGGTATCATTTGACAAAGTATATATGTAATATATAACTATATTAATATATAATGAAATATATATTATATATAACTGTCTTCCATCACAATCCTATGTCCCAACTTGTTTTATTTATTTGCTTGTTTGTTACATTAAAATACCCATTTAACTCCCTCGGTTCCTCTCTTCTCCATTAGAGAAGACATCATTTGAAAAAATATATACATATGTATATATAAAACAATGTCTTATTTTTCTAAATGAATTACTATTATTTTTCTAGTTCAATAAAATAATATTTTGGTAATTTAATCAGGATGGCATTGAACACGTAGATTAGTTTAGGTAGAATTGTCACCACAATCCTAGACCCATTGGGACTGAGTTCCCTGACATAGCAACTGCCAGTGAAATAAGCAATTCCCCTTCTCCAAGTCAGTACTAGTTTTTTGTTGTTTTTTTTTTCCTTTTCAGCTAATGAATGGGTGGATGTAATCCCCAAATTGATCAATTGACAAGGGTTTATTGAACACATTTAGAGATGCAGTAAGGTGCTGGAGACATAAAATTGGCTTTGTAGTTACCAAAACCTGAGTCCAAATCCTGCCCTTGTGCCCCATGACAATGCAGAACCCCCAGGAAACAACAGGTACATCTATATCCAATGAATAAAAAATAAAGAGAAGAGGATTGAGGAGAGAGGACACTAGCAATAGTCAGAAAAACTTCATTCAGAAAGTCATTATTGAGTTAAGTCTTGAAGGCATAAAGAATTCTAGGAGACACATAAGGGTATTCTAGGCATGAGGGATGATCAGCACAAAGCCAGAAATATGGGAGAGAGAAAAGGTCAATTTGGCTGAAGCACAAAGTATAGGAAAGGAAATAGTATGTATAATAAGGCTGGAAATATAAGTTGGATCCAGGTTGTAAAGAACTTTAAAAGCCAAACGAAGGAGTTTATATTTTTGCCTAAAAGCAATAGGGAGCCCTTGAAATGTACTGAGTAGGGGCAGCCAATCAACAAGCTGACTAAATGCTAAAAGTGTCCTTCTGCCCCACACTTATTTGGCCAACTACAAGAAGTTCCAGGACCAAGTGAATAGTGTCATGTTCTCAAAGGCTCATTTGTTTCACTTCCCCTGGAACTGAATGGGGAAATAGCTTTAACTAGATCAGGGCAGCAAAGCATCCTTGGTGAGATAACAAAATTAAAATGCATGATGAAAAAAAAAAATCAAAAGGGCTTGTGCTTGGAAATGTAATTTAGTGTCTGGCAGGAATAATCCCAGAAAATCGTGTCCATTTCTTGATCACATCACTAAACAAACAGTGAGGGGGGACATCCTACTGAGAGACATTTTCACATTCAAAGGTGCTAAAAATGGGCTAGAGCTCGTCACTGCCCCGTGGGAGGCCTCAGTTCAATTTTTAGTCATTTCCCCTCGGTCCCCAGACTGGTAGCGGCTGGCAAGGCTGAGGAGAGGGGAGGGGGGACCCACCTCTTCGTTGACCTGTTCAGCTGTTCAACAGAAAGTTGATTGGAATGGGAAGGAAATTCTAGCCCTTCTCACCACTTTCAGCTGGTCTGAAAAAAAAGAAAGTCTGTATGAGAAAAGAGAATAAGAAGGAATCCAATCCTCCCTAGGGCAGCACTAGGGCAAGAGCTGAGGAGAGATGCAGGGTAGGTGCCCAAAGCTCACTAGGCAGTCTTGCATTGTGGGAGCTAAAAGTGGATCAGTTTCTTTATTGTTTAACTAAATAAAGTTAGCATCAAAAATATTCTTCACTGTCATGGAGATCATCTTCAGTAGAACTATTGTGGCAAAATCTTTGTAATTTTTCTTTCAACTCAACCCAAAAAACATTTATCACACACTTATAACATAAAGAACTAACAGTATTAGACATTAGAGATATATAGATAAAGCCATAGACCCCATTCTCAAGAAGTGTCTCTTTTATCCAATAGCCTTTTTGATCCTAAGTACTCCATTTCTAGAATAACTTTCACCATTATACCCCAAAATTCACATAGGATTTCTTGGCATTTATGTATTTTTCTATTATGATTATTTGTATAAGTGTAGTGTCAACAAGCCTTTACCAAGGTCAATGGCAACTAGATGGTTTGGTAGGTAGAGAGCCAGGCTTAGAGATGAGAGGTCCTGAGTTCAAATTTGACCGCAGATACTTCTTACATATATGACCCTGGGCAGGTCACTTAAATCCAATTGTCTAGCCCTTACTACTCTTCTGCCTTGGAATTGATCATTAGTATCAATTCTAAGAAGAAAGAAAGAAGGAAGAAGGAAAGAAAGAAGGAAGGAAGTAAAGAAGAAAGAAAGAGAGAAGAGAGAGAGAGAGAGAGAGAGAGAGAGAGAGAGAGAGAGAGAGAGAGAGAGAGAGAGAGAGAGAGAGAGAGAGAGAGAGAGAGAGAGAGAGAGAGGGAGAGGGAGGGAGGGAGGAAGGAAGGAAGGAAGGAAGGAAGGAAGGAAGGAAGGAAGGAAGGAAGGAAGGAAGGAAGGAAGGAAGGAAGGAAGGAAGGAAGGAAGGAAGGAAGGAAGGAAGGAAGGAAGGAAGGAAGGAAGGAAGGAAGGAAGGAAGGAAGAATACTTATCAAATGGCTACTACATGCCAAACACTGTATTAAGCACTAGGGTTACAAAACAAAACAAAACAAAACAAAAAAGCAAAAGATAGTCCCTGCCCTCAAGGAACTCAAAATTTAATGGTAGAGACAACAGGTAAATATGTACATTCAAGATAAAGAATTAATTAAATATGTAATTAATTAAATATTTAAATGATCAACAAAAGCAAGATATTAGTATTAAGAGAGATTGAGAAAGGGTTTCTTCTAGGAGAAATGACTTTAGCTAATTCTTGAAGTAATCCAGGAAAGCAAAGAGGTAGAAAGAAAGAAACAGAGAGCTCCAGGGATGAGAGATGGCCAATGCAAAGCCATAGAAATGAGAGATGGACGACTCTGTGGGGAGATCCAAGAAAAGGACAGTTTGGTATCACCACAGACTGTGGAAATTACAATACTTTGCCTTTGTCCCCATATCTTAGAAAAGGTCTATGTATACAGTAGGTCTCAAGATAAAAAAAAAGTAAGATATATTGTAATTCATCATTTTTTAGAGTCATGTTCAACCTTTTGTGACCTCATTTGAAGTTTTCTTGACAGAGATACAGGAGTGGTTTGCCATTTCCTTTTCCAGCACATTTTACAAGTAAAGAAACTGAGGCTCACAGAGTTTAGTGACTTGCCCACGGTCAACTAGCTAATGAGTGTCTGAAGCCAGACAAACTCAGAAAGATGAGTTTCTGATTCCAAGTAAAGTGCTCTATCCATTGTACTACCTAGCTACATATAAACATATAAACAAGACATATAAACAAAATTATAACATACGGAGGATGGAATATGTTATAGGAGAGAACCAGGCCAAGTGCTATGGGATATTTGAGGAAAATCTGAGAAGAGCCAATAAAGGAAATGACATCTAAATGGGGTCATGACAGAAGGAAGCAGTTTTGACCTTCTTTTCTTCAGCTTCCAACCCTATCCCCACCCTGTGATCTTATGGCTTAGCTTCCTACATTACTGAGATCATAGTGGATGGACAGAGTGATGGACTTGGGGTCAGAAAGACCCAAGTTCAAATCCTGCCTCCAAGTCTTATCATTTGTATGCCTCTAGACATTAGACAAGTCACTTAACTTCTTTCAATTTCTTATTCTGTAAAATGGGATAATAAAAGCACCTACCTCTCAGAGTAGTTTTAAGCTATTAAACCTAAAAATTACACTAAGACTTTTGGGACACTGCATTTTATATTAACTAATATTATTAATATCCTCAATCTCCCTCCTCCACTCTTAAAATTTTTTTCAATATTACGTCCATTCTTTATCCCTTTCTTCTCATCTAGAATGAAATATCTCTCTTTCTCACGGAAAAATCCCTCCACTTTCACCTTGATCTCATTCCTTTCTGTTTCCTCCAAAACTTTGCTCTAGCTATCATCCCCTTGGTAAATAATGACCTTCCCCATTAGTCCATTAGTAAGACTTTATTAAGTGCTTATTATGTACAAGGGAAAGATGGGACAAAAATAATGACGAAAATGTGGTCTCTGCCTTCAGGAAGCTCGGATTCAAATGAAAGGGAAAACACATAAACAACCATATCCTGGATATTTGCATTATAATAAATGCTTGTTGACTGGACAAGACTTGAGTAAAGGAACAGGCAATAGATTTTTTTGTTGTTCAGTCATTTCAATCAGATCCAACTCTTCATTACCCATTTGGAGATTTCTTGACTAAGATACTAGATGGTTTGCCATTTTCTTCTCCAGTTCATTTTATAGATGAGGAAGGTCACACAGCTAGTAAGTGTCTGAGGCCAGATTTGAATTTAGGAAGATAAATCTTCCTGACTCCTGACTTTAGCACTCTATTCACTGTCTCACCTAAGATTTGAGTACCCTAACCCTTGAGGAATAAGTCCAAGCAGAATCTGAGTGGATAGAGAGAGATCCATCAAGGGAGGCAGATGATTAGACAAGTTCCATATTGGGCCTACAAGTGGTGAAGTTGTGTCCACTGAAATCCAGGAGTCCCTATTTATAGCAAGTATGTACCACTTTAGGGAGGTCAGACAGGAAACTCGAGCTATCCATTAAAGAAGGGTGTGATCCAAGTAAGGTCTCTAGAACAGAAAAGAAAGCCCTCCAACTAAGACAGAAACCACAGGCTGGCAGTCTGCATCTAGAACTGACTATTTTGATTCTCCCATATAAATAAAATGTCTTTTCCCTTTTAAAATATTTGAAGGGAACTCATCATATTCTCCTATGTTCTTTCTTCTCCCATCTAAAAATCCCTGCCTTCTTCAACTAATCCTTGTGTGCATGACTTCAAGGTCCATCACCATCTTGATAACCTAGTTTGAGATGTTCTTTAGCCAGAGTAAAATGTAACTAACGTCTCCCTTGTTCTGAACATTCTTAATTCAGTCTAAGGTAGCATTTGCCATTTAGGCTGCCACATCTTATTAATGATTCAGATTGAATTTGCAGTCTACTCAAAAAAAACCAATTGATCTTTTTTTTAATCTAAATTGATATTAAGTTACACATTCCCATCTTGTACTTGTGAAGTTACTTTTTTAACCCACTCTCAGACTTTACATTTATCCACATTAAATTTTATCTCACTCAGTCCTAGGTTTTCTAACTTTTTTGAAGAAGCAGCTGTTGGGGGCAGCTAGATGGCTCATTAGGTTGAAAGCCAGGCCAAGAGATGGGATGTCCTGGGTTCAAATGTGGCCTCAGATACTTCCTAGCTGTGTGACCCTGGGCAAGTCACTTAACCTCCATTCCCTAGCCCTTATTACTCTTCTGCCTTAGAACTAATACACAGTATTGATTCCAAGATGTAAGGTAAGGGTTTTTAAAAAATTAAAATTCACATGCCACATATGTTTAAATCCAAGTCATTGATAAATACCTGGTCAACCAGAGATTATTGTTTTAACTCAGGGGCTCTTAGCCTTTCTTGAGCCATGTAACTGTTGGATAATTTGGTGAAAACTATGGATGATGTTTTTAAATGCATAACATTTAATGAGGTTGTAAATAAAATGGACTTCTAAAATTTTAAAAATACATGAAACAAAGAGTACATTTATCATCTCATTTTTATGTGATTATGAGTTTACTTTAGTTATATTAATCACTGAGTTTTTGCATAGCAAGTGTGCAATTAAAAACTGTACTTGATTTGCAAAAAAAGACAGAGCCATAAAGTCCAAAAATCCATAAGATTACCCAAAAAATTTATATCAAAATTTAATTATAAATATTTTCATATGCCCCAGGTTAAGTCACTCCCTCTATCCAATGCAACAAATATCATGGGAATTTTCTCCCAACCTACTATGTGGAAGTGGACCAAGATAATCTTGGCTGTGAACTAAAGAAGAGCCCAGTTTCTAGAATATTCTTACCTAGAGGTTCCTTCCTAGGACAGCAACAAGATGCCGGGTTGAGGTACGAAATGCCTTTGGACGCTGATCACCCTACCCACCATAAGGGAAGGTCAGATTTGGTGAAGTCCCACCCAGCTTCCTTCTTTATCAAGCTTTGACTGTCAGCTTACACGTAGTTGAACTTAGATTGCATTTCTTTAGTACCATTCTAAAGCCACAAGTCCTACTGTAGTTGTTGTGTAAATGATGGGCATTAATAATAATTTTTAAATTCTATGCATAATGGGAAGATAGCAGGCAAGATTGACTTGATATAGAATCATATCAGTCAAGGATATTCAATCATATACATATATATATATATATATATCAGCTGTCTTATGATGAACCATGTGAATTTTGATCCTCTTAGTATATAGTATGGGCTAAGGCACACAGCAGGGCTGATTTCCATGCTGTTACCTATGCATGCTACTCTAACCCCTCAATTCCAGCCAGCCTCTTCTTTTTCCCACTTAGGGTCTACTAGGGGGTCTAGTCCTACCCAATGTCAATCAATTGATCAACAAATAATTATTAAGTGTCTCAGGGCTACTAATCCCAAGAAAGAAATAGCCCTTGCCCTCAAAAAAATCTTCCATTCAGGAATTCTATGTGAAGCGGAATTACCTCCAGGAATTGATGCAGAGTGAAAGGAGCATAACCAGGAGAACATTGTACACAGAGACTGATACATTGTGGTACAATCGAATGTAACAGACTTCTCTACAAGCAGCAACGCAATGATCCAGGACAATTCTGAGGGACTTATGAGAAAGATGCTATCCACATCCAGAGAAAGAACTGTGGGAGGAGAAACACAGAAGAAAAACAACTGCTTGATCACACGGGATGATGGGGATATGATTGGGGTTGTAGACTCTAAGTGATCACTCTAAAACAAATATCAATAATATGGAAATCGGTCTTCATCAATGACACATGTAAAACCCAGTGGAATTGCATGTTGGCTACAGGGGGGAGGGGAGGGAAAGAACATGAATCATGTAAACATGGGAAAAAGTATTAATTAATTAATTAAAAGATAAAAATGAAAAAATCTTCCATTCATTTGAAGAAATATGCATAGACAAAGAAAATATCAGATATTTTCAAGAAGGAAGCACTAGCAACTAGAAGGAAACCAACAAAGGCCTTAAGAAGGAGGTAGTGCTTGATTTGAGCTTTAGAGGATTCTCATAGCAGTTCCAGTTTTTGCTGATATTAAGCCACCATCTTGGCTCTGTCCCCTCCCATCCCTGATTTGAGCTTTAAAAGATGCTAAGGATCCTAAGAGGTAAAGAAAGGAAGGAGTACATTCAAGACATGAAGGATAGCCCATGGAAATACAAAAGGGTGAGAGACAGAATGTCATGTGTGAATAGCAGCAGAACAATCTTCCTGATATATAGTCTTTCTTAAGTCTTGTCATTACTTGTCCCTAAATGCTAGATTCAATCCCTAGGACCCATTCTCACTGACCACACTGCTGGGGATGCCCACTTACTTACTGCACCTGAATTCTTCACCATCCCCACACTAATAAATAAGCCTTCCCCATGGGTGAATCCAATTTTCCAGGAGTCTATTCCCCTACAGATAACTCACAAACTTCAATGTATCTATACCTTTAAGGATAATCTCTTAAGTTGCCCATCTGAACCCACACACACTTCCAATGTACTACATTCTCTCAACTTCCACATAGTCACATCACTCTCTGATCATTATTTATCTCTATAGACCCAGGCAACTATTAACTGTCTCCACAGTCCTGACTCTGTCTCTCCACCCTGGGTATCTCTCCACATGCACCATATTCTGTTGCCTCAAGGAGCAGTTTCTCCACCAATTACCAACACCAGGATAACATTCCAATTGATCTCTTATAGCCTGAAGGATATAAAGCTACCAATTACTCAGCTCCACACCCCTTTCACTTTTCACAGAGTTTAACCCAACAAGCACTTACATTAGGCACAACAATGTTTAAGACACCATGCTTAACAATCGAGAAACAAAGATGAAAAATATAATTCTTTAACCCAAGGAGCTTGCAATATTCAAACAGAGGGAATATATGCACAAACAAGGGTGATTAAAGATAGAGTGGGATAAGGGCAAAGGGCAAGCATAGACATTGTATTGTAAGATATTTTGCTATGGAAAAATAACATCCTTGTGGGGGAATCACAGAAGGCTTTATGGAGCACATGGCATCTCAAATAGGTCTTGATAGGGATTTGACAAGCAGAGAGATGATAGCAGTGTGTTCTAGGGATGATCTCTGATCTGTACAAATATACAGAGAAGGGAGATGGCAGTGTTAATTCAAGAATAACCAATAAGATGGTAGAACTGAAATATAGGATGTATAAGGCTAGAAAGCTCCATGAGAGTCAGATTTGGTAAGACTTTTGATGGCAGATTACATAACCTGGATATTATGCAAGTGATCATTGAAGGTATTTATGAAAAGAAACAACCTGTTCAGACTTATATATTAGGAAGATTTGGAAGCTATTAGAAAGATGCATTCAAAAAGTGAGAGTTGACAAGGAAATTAGGAGACTTTTGTTGGTTATCCTTCATTTTCAAAAGGATACCATGGGACTTTCCCATGAATTGGATTTAAGTGAAGCAGAGTTGCATCATCTTCACCCTCACTCTCTCTTTTCCTGAGTCATTAAAGGCCAGGGGCAAAATAAAAGTCAAGATGACTGGTGATGGCCAGGATGCAATGGATGACATTGGTGACTCTGATGTCTGACCAAGTTATAAGCACTCCACAGCACCTATTTTAGGTGCCTTCATGGCCATTGGAACAAATTGTTCTCATTTGTCCATTCTGCCAGGGGGAAGGGGAAAGTCCTCACATGCTTGGAGTAGACATTCTCCTAATTTGTTGATGGTTTTATGATCTGTCAGTTATCCTCAACCTAGTTTGGTCCATTTTGCTGAAAGTTTTACCAGGATGTGACTACTGCACTTGCTACAGCTACAGGTGAGAATTTGGTGAAAGGAGGACACCAAAAGTGGTTGAATGGCCCTGAAAAAGACTCAGCAAGCCCTCTCACCAAAGGAGTTCTCCTGGAATACCTCATATAACACAGGAGATTATTATAATAAATTTATGCCATTATTATTATAAATTAGGAGAATATTATAATAGTCCAGAAGAAAGAGGGAATGAAGACCTAAACCAGCAGTGTGATTGGAGAGGAAGGGAAATATGTGAGGGATATTCCCAATGCCCCGCTTTCTAGCCTCTGATGCATCCACTCTGCTGAAATCTACCTCTGAGAATTGGTTAATCCACAACCACTTATTATGGGATAATGTGAAAGGCACTGCCATAAGCAGTGGAGATACAAAAGAAAGAACAAAATAACCCCTGCCTTCAAATAGCTTACATTCTAAAGGGGAAGCCAATGTATTTATTCAGATACATACAAGATACATACAAAATAGATAAAAAGCAACCTCAGAGGGGGAAGTATCAGTAGCTGGATAAGGGTTTTTCTTTTGCCAAAAGAAATGAATCTTTTTCAGTCTTCCTTCTTTACTTCCTTTATCTCTATGAAATATTTGATATTGTTTACTAACCCAAAACTTTCTTGTGAACACTCTCTCCTTCCTTCAGAAAGAGCACACTCTGTTGCTTCTCCTTTGCCTGTAACTCTTCTCTCAGTGTCTACTTTTACAGCTCCTTTTACTCTTCCTTACTCTTAAAGGTGGCTGTTGCCCAGGTTTCTTCCCTTAACCTGCTTCTTCTCTCTCTTAGACTCTCTCCATTGGGAATGTAATACTAAAATGTCAAATGTCACTTCTAAGGAAATTATCTTTTATACCCAGATCTGACTGTAGAACATCTCATTTTACCATTTCTGTCAGGAGAACCACCATTCACCTGGACTCCTATGGCATTGATTTTAGATTTTTCTTCTCTATCATATTTCATGTCTGATCAATTGCAAAGTCTTGTCTAATCTCATTCTCTCTCTCTCTCTCTCTCTCTCTCTCTGTGTGTGTGTGTGTGTGTCTATCTTTCTTTCTCTCTTCTTTTTCTCTCCATATATAATATCTATATATATATATATGCTATATATAGATTATATATATATATATATGTTTATCTCCACTCTAGCTTTTGTATCTGTTCCTTTCTTTCTTTTTCTATTGCTTCCAACCTAGTACAAGCCTTCATCACCTGCTTGGCCTATTTAAACAGGAAACTTGAAGACCTTTCCTGATCCACTCTTCTTCCCCTTACAATTCATTCTTCATAGCCAAAGGACCTATCTAATTTCCTAACAGATGTGGTCATATTACTTTCCTATTCAGTGGGTCTCCCCACTGCTTTGTGGTTTCACTATAAACTCTTTAATCTGGTATTTAAGGCCCTCCATATTCTGCTCTACCTTTATTTCTAACTACTTCCCAAACTGTCAATTCTAATAGAAATGTTTTCCTTTAAATTTAGTATTCCATTTCCTGAATCCCTATATTCTCAAAGGTCCTCACTAATTTCAGGAATTATTTATTCACTCCTTTTCTCCACTTTTCACAATCCTTCTCCACAAACATTTCCCTGCTTCATAATTATTTCCTTTAAAAAAATGTTACCTTCTATCTCAGTATCAATTCTAAAACAGAAGAACATCAAAGGCTAGGTAATTGGGATTATTGGCTTGTTCAGGGTCATAGAGATAAGGAAGTATCCAAGGTTAGATTTGAATTCAGACCCTCCAAGCTCCAGGCTTGGCACACTCTATCCATTGTGCTACTTAACTATCCCAGTCTAATTCTTTCAAAGATTGAATTATGCTTATTTATTTCAATGTTAGAGAACTAGAGAATTTATTTAGCGATTATCATGTGTCTGAAACCTTGTTTAGTACTGGGGATGTTAACACAAGCACACAAGACATTTTTTTGCTCTTGGGGAGCTTATATTCTTATCAAAATTTTGAACTCCTCCCACTCCAATTAAAAAAGCAAGCTCCTTGAAGTTAAGACCATTTTACTTTTTTCCTTGTACTCCTACCCTCTAGCACAATATTAGACCCAAATAGAAGTAGGTATTTAATAGCTATTAATTTAATTGAATGTAGAATCAACAGAAATTTCAACTGACCATCTTAGAAGGAGTAAGGGAGAGGAAAGAGTTGAAGATAATTCTCTGTGTTTGGTGGTACCATCAACAGAGACAGGGAAGTTGGGAAGAAAGACAGATTTGGGGGAGATGGCAAATTGTTCTCAAAATAGTGAGTTTGAGGCTACACAGGTAGAAATATTCACTAGATAATATGGTGCCACTAGAAATATGATGCCTGTCTTCAAAGCAAAGATCAGGCTGTAGAAACCAATTTGGGAACTATTTACATAGAAATGATAAACTGGAATCATAGAGTTGATCATATTTTTCAGGGAGTTTAGAGAAGAGATTGGAGAGAGGACTTAGGACAAAGTTTGGGAAAGGATCTAGACTGAGGGGATTAAAGGCCAAAAATGAACCAATGAAATATCTGGAAAAATAATAGTCAACTAGAAGGAGGTGAATCATGTCACAAAAGTCAAGGGAAGAGGGATTACCAAAAAGGGGAAAGTAGTCAACATAATCTAATACTAACAAAAGGTCAAAGAAAGGATGAGAACTGAAAAAAGACCATTGGAGTTGGCCATTAAAAGATCATTCATTGATGTACTTAAATCAGTTTCCGTACTTGTAACATAAGAAGATTCCATGGGTTGAAGGAGTCAAGAATGATAAAATCAGTGAATATAAGGAGTGCATGTGACTATATCTAGAAGCTAAATAATAATTCTAGAATTTTAGTACTTAAAAAAATGATGGAATGTGCCAGGAGCCATCAAAGACCACGATGTTTAACAGCATGGTCTTTGATGGCTCCTGGCAGGAATGAAAACTTGAATGGAAAGTATTATCAAGTAATATCAAATAAATGTTATAATGCCCATTTTACAAATAAAGAAGCCAAGGGACAGAGTTATTGAGTGACTCAGTCAGTATTTGAAAAAGGATTCAAATTCAGGTCTTCTCAACTCTGAAAGCAAGCAAGCAATAAGAATTTAGTAATTTGTCAAATACTATTGTAAGTGCTGGGTATACTAATACAAGCATAAAAATAGAGTCCTTCTCAAGGAGTTTACATTCTAATGGGGGGAGACACAAACCCTTAAGAAAAGAAGGGAGGGAGTTGAAGAGAGAAAATCCAGAGAGTCGTGAGTTTAGCCTGGAGTGAAATGAAAATATGTCTGATCCGGAAATCCTCCTGAAAATGGAGGATATGGGTGGACCCAAACAATCAGAAGCAAAGTTAATTCCAAAGTGAGAAGTCTAGGAGTGAAGTAAACTTCTAGGGTAAAGAAGTTTTTGTGCCATGAAAAAAGGTAAAGAGTTACTCCTTTCAGCATCTGCTGCCTTGCCTGACTTCAACTCCATGGAACAAGATGCTCCCCCACCCATGCCAAGCATCTTTCCACCCTGCCAACAACCCTCTTCCTAAGTCTTGGTTGTGTGTTGTTTCTCCCCATTAAATTATAATTCCTTGAGGGCAAGAACTATCTTTTATTTTATATATTGTGTCTCCTCAGTGCTTAGCATAGTGCCTGACACCAATAGATATTTAATTAATGTTTATTAGATTGGACTGGGAATCAGGAGGCTTGAAGAAGAATAAACTCAACACTATCCATTTTGACATTTGGCCATAAGTTTGCAGCGAGCATGGATCATGAACTTGAAGCCAACAGATAGGACATATGTTAAAACATCCAAGGAACCCTATAGTCCATAGGTTACTGTGACTCAAGAGGAGGAGTCAATATAGAATAGTTGTAAGAACCCGCAAGCTAAGAATCAGGGTGTAGGGTTCTACTCCTAACCCACTGTATGATCTTGGGGAAATGATCTTTACCAGATTATAAGCTTCAAGCCAGAATGATCCATACTTTTTTCTAGGCAGGAGGTTAGATAATGACACTAATCATCTGGAGAAAATCAGAGAATAGCAACCATGATGGCAAAGGGCCAAAAGACCATACAAAGTGAAAATCTCTAGGAGACATTTAGCTTGTAAGGGGGAAAAAAGGAAATTTAAAATTAGATATAATCCCTGACATGTCAGTCAGTAAACATTTATAAGCTGTAAGTCAGTAAACCTTTATTAAGTGCTTGCTATATATCACACACTGCACTAAAGTCTGGGGATACCAAAAAAAAAAGACAAAAGCATTTGAAGGATAGTCAAGAAAAAGAGGGATGAATCTTGTTCTGCATGGCATCCCCAGAGGACATAACTAGGAATAATAGGTGGAAGGTTCAGAGAAGCTGATTTCTAAAGGAAGAAAAATTCCTTAACAACTAGGGCTGTCCAGAGTGTCTGTGCTACTTCAAATGAGCTCTCCCTGGCTTGAGATCTTCACCACCTCTTGGTAATGTGGTAGAAGAGTTTTCCCTTCACATCCTGGTTGGATTAGATGGCTTCTGAGGTGCTTCCCAGCTCTTAGAGCTGTGATTCTCCAACCATTATATCTCACAGAGTGCCTGGCACCAGACCCTAGCATGTCTGTTGGTTTGAATTATTATACCTAGTTTCTTCATCTATAAGATGAAGGGCTTGGGCTAGATGGCTACAAAGACTTCCTCCAGCTTTAACTTGCAGCATTTTTGTGTATTTATTTGTTTATTTGCTTATTTAAAACCTCAGTATGGACATGGATAAGCAGTTCTCAGATAAAGAAATCAAAACTATTAATAAGCACATGAAAAAGTGTTCTAAATCTCTTATAATCAGAGAGGTGCAAATCAAAACAACTCTGAGGTATCACCTTACACCAAGCAGATTGGCTAACATGACAGCAAAGGAAAGTCATGAATGCTGGAGGGGATGCCGCAAAGTAGGGACATTAATTCATTGCTGGTGGAGTTGTGAACTGATCCAACCATTCTGGAGGGCAATTTGGAACTATGCCCAAAGGGCGACAAAAGAATGTCTACCCTTTGATCCAGCCATAGCACTGCTGGGTCTGTACCCCAAAGAGATAATGGACAAAAAGACTTGTACAAAAATATTCATAGCTGCGCTCTTTGTGGTGGCCAAAAACTGGAAAACGAGGGGATGCCCATCAATTGGGGAATGGCTGAACAAATTGTGGTGATGGAATACTATTGTGCTAAAAGGAATAATAAAGTGGAGGAATTCCATGGAGACTGGAACGACCTCCAGGAAGTGATGCAGAGCGAGAGGAGCAGAACCAGGAGAACATTGTACACAGAAACCAATACACTGTGGTATAATTGAACGTAATGGACTTCTCCATTAGTGGCGGTGTAATGTCCCTGAACAATCTGCAGGGATCCAGCAGAAAAAACACTATTCATAAGCAGAGGATAAACTGTGGGAGTAGAAACACCGAGGAAAAGCAACTGCCTGACTACAGCAGTTGAGGGGACATGACAGAGGAGAGACTCTAAGGGAAACCCTAATGCAAATATTAACAACATAGCAATGGGTTCGAATCAAGAACACATGTAATACCCAGTGGAATCACGCGTCGGCTACAGGGGGTGGGGGGGGGGGAGGAAAAGAAAATGATCTTTATCTTTAATGAATAATACTTGGAAATGATCAAATAAAATATTATAAAATTTTAAAAAAAACCTCAGTATAAGGTCATAGTTTTTTGTAATGAGTGTTTGCTTGGAGTATATTTTCTTTTTTACTTTTAACACATCCCATCACCTCAGGCTGCTGTCTTGGTGCTCTCCTACCCACTCTAGCTAATATGGCATACCCAGTCATTTTTGGAAGAAGAGAAAGAGAGGGATGGAGGGAGGAAGAGAGAGAAGGAAGGAAGGAAGGAAGGAAGGAAGGAAGGAAGGAAGGAAGGAAGGAAGGAAGGAAGGAAGGAAGGAAGGAAGGAAGGAAGGAAGGGAGGGAGGGAGGGAGGGAGGGAGGGAGGGAGGGAGGGAGGGAGGGAGGGAGGAAGGAAGGAAGGAAGGAAGGAAGGAAGGAAGGAAGGAAGGAAGGAAGGAAGGAAGGAAGGAAGGAAGGAAGGAAGGGAGGGAGGGAGGGAGGGAGGGAGGGAGGGAGGGAGGGAGGAAGGGAGGGAGGGAGGGAGGGAGGGAGGGAGGGAGGGAGGGAGGGAGGGAGGGAGGGAGGAAGGAAGGAAGGGAGGGAGGGAGGGAGGGAGGGAGGGAGGGAGGAAGGGAGGGAGGGAGGAAGGAAGGAAGGAAGGGAGGAAGGAAGGAAGGAAGGAAGGAAGGAAGGAAGGAAGGAAGGAAGGAAGGAAGGAAGGAAGGAAGGAAGGAAGGAAGGAAGGAAGGAAGGAAGGAAGGAAGGAAGGAAGGAAGGAAGGAAGGAAGGAAGGAAGGAAGGAAGGAAGGGAGGGAGGGAGGGAGGGAGGGAGGGAGGGAGGGAGGGAGGGAGGGAGGGAGGAAGGGAGGAAGGGAGGGAGGGAGGGAGGGAGGAAGGGAGGGAGGGAGGGAGGGAGGAAGGAAGGAAGGGAGGAAGGGAGGGAAGGAGAAGAAGGCAAGTAGAAACACTATATTATGTCCCTAAGGTCTTGGACCTCTGTCTTGTTTTTCTTTGCATTATCTAATAATAGTTGTTAATTTAATACAAATAAGTTGTTTGAAACTCAGTAAGTTTACTTTAAATCAGAAGGTGTTGCTCAATTACTAAGACCCAAATTCTATAAATTTGTTCAGGATTGGTCTATATTCAGAAAGAGACCATGTTAATCATCTCAGCTCAGGTCAGCATCTCTTCTCATTTAAAAAACCAGCATATCATCATATTGTAATGTGAGAGATATTCTGGTATAATGGATAGAAGACCAGTCTTTGAAGTCAGGAAGAGCTAGATTCAGTTGCTGCCTCTTACACATCCTACCTGTGTGCCCTTGAGCAAGTCTCTCAGTGCCCCTAGGTAACTCTTTAGATTTCAAGTTATAGATAAGTTGCTGAGCTACATCAGTAAAGGGAACTTTCACATCAGGAGTTCCTCACCCCAATGAAATTACAGTGCAGAACCAAATAGCCTCTTATTTTGTCTTCCTACCTCTAATGTATCCTTTGTCCACTTTCTCCTTGGTAACACTAACCAAAGAAATGTTTTTCCTTATGCATCTTCATGACTTACTCCCACCATCATCCTCTCCTGTTCCTATCCATTAAATGCTGAGCAAAGATACAGGTAATCTTACCTATTGGGTTTGTCCAATCTCATCTGGGCCTTTACTGCAACAAGACAGTTCTTTTGTTGCTTTCTAATTAATTTCTCATCATCCTCTCCACAGAAGCTATTCTAAACTTTCTCTTACTTACTGAAGTCCTCCATTCTAATTCCTCCCTTCTCTCCCTAAATTGAGGATCTCAACTGTTACTTTTTTGAAAAAAAAAATGAAGGCCATTCAATGTGAATTCTCTCTTCTCCCCTTCCCTTTGTTTCAAAACTACTCAGAATTATGAGCCACTATTTCTTCCTTTATTCTAGTCCCTGACAAAGAGATGCTCCTCCTTGCCAAGGTCATCCCTTCTACATGTGCACTTGATCCCATCCCCTTCCATTTTCTCTAGCACATTATATCCTCAATCATCTTTCAACCTCTTCCTAACAACTTGTTCTTTCACGTATGTCTTCAAACATCAAATTCTTCTCTATCCTTAAAAAACTTCACTAGATTCCCCTCAAATTATCATTCTACCTCCCCTTCCTTCTTCAACAGTTTTCCCCATTTTACAGATGAAGAAACTGAGGCTTAGGAAAACTCCCCCAAGACGACAACAAGAAGTAGGTGTCAAAATCAAGATTCAAATCCAGATTCCCTGGCTTCAGGTCCCCTATACCACTCTCCCTATAAAAAAAATTCGAGTGGGTTAACTCTGAGGGTTGCCTTTGAATATTAATAATATCTATTTCTTTATATGAAGCTTTAAATTCTATTCTAATTCTGAGGCCTTTAAAAAAAACCATTCCTGCATTTCTAAGTACTCTTTTCCTACTTATTCCTGTGCCCATCAAACCCTATCTTATTTTTTTAAAAAAAGAAAAAGAAAAAGAAAAACGACTAAGCAAAATAAATTGACACATCTGATTGGATATGCAAAATAGTAGACCCATAGACCCTCTTCTCTCTACCAGGAGGGTGTATGCTTCATCTTCTGTTCTCTGGAATCAAGACCGTTCATTGTCATTAGTCTGAGTTCAGTTGACTTGTACTGTTTTTCATGTACATTACAGTAGTCATAGGATATACTATTTTCTTGGCATTGCTTCCTTCACTCTGTATAGCATCTTTTGTCTTCCCATGTTCCTTTGAAATCTTCTTATTCATCATTTCTGTGGATGAGAGAATTGGAAAAAACCTGCAACAGAGCTGTCAATCAAGAAAAGCATTCTGGAATGGAATGATGACTGGGGAAAGACGGTTGAAGAAAGGAACAGCCAAACTGTGAGGAGGGGTCTCTTGCTCTTGAGACAGGAAGGAGAAAGGACTGAAAGAGCCTTCTCTTACTGATTTCTCCCTACTGGACAAAGGGACTAAAATTCCTCAACCTGTTAGTCATGTCCCTCAATTCAAGACTCTATTCCACTATTCTTCAAATTTAGGAGTATTTTAGGATTAGGGAAACCCTAAACCCTCTCTCCCATCAAACTTCCCTGTCCTTCCCCTTTTCCTAAATAAAACCCCTTGTTTCATCTAGCCAAAGAGTTATTTATTAGATTTATCAGAATACTCACTCAGAGATGATTTTAGTGTCACCAACTGAAGAAACCAACTGACAGGGGAAGGGGGAAGGGAGGAGGAAAGGGAGGGTGGCAGACCTGATCTCTACAATCACCCTAACCCTTAAATAAATTCCCTAATACATTTCTTTTAATAGAACAATATTTATTCCATCATATCCATACATCATAATTTGGTCTCCCATTCCCCAGTCAATGGACACCCACTCAAGGTCCAATTTTTTGCTACCACAAAGAGTGCTTCTGCAAATATTTTGTTATGTATGGGATCTTTCTGTCCTTGAGGTATATGCCCTGTAGTAATGTCTCAAGATCAAAGAATATAAAATGGTTAGTGACTTCTCTCGCCTAATTCCAAATTGCTTCTCAGAAAGTCTGGACCGCTTCATAGCTCCACCAACAGAAAAATATTCTTCCCTAAAACCCAGTGAGAATAGGAAGCATATACTCAATAATCAAAGACCTCTATGATCCCACTGATATGATTATGCCCTCTGGTGTTGCAGAAGACAATGAATCCACACCTGCTCATCCTTAGTGATTCTTATCGGCATCCTTCCACATATTCATCACAGAGTGTATACCTACCAAGCAGGAAGCTCTCTTTGTATTTCCTTGGCACTGAAAAGCTATCAATGGAATATACCACTATCCAACATCATTCCTCATTTTTGCCACTTGACTACTTAGTCATAAAAGTCTTCCATTTGGCATCTCCTTCATAACTCCCCGCTCCTAATTTGTTCACATCCCGCTGACCCTCATTGTTCTTCAAGTAATACTCAACTTCAGTTTTTCAGAGCCTGTAGTATTCCACGACATGCAGTCATACCCTGAAATCAGAAGCATGGGAGTGGTAAAAAAAAGGCAAATCTTTGTTTCTGGATGATGCTTGGGGTCACTAAAAGACTGTGGGATTTTCTAAAGTCGCAATCTCCTTTTTTTGTTCAAATCTTATCTCTGTAAAGTCATATGTCTAAAAGAAATGATGACTAAGAGAGAGACTAAGAGAGATTCCGAGAAACATAGGAAGACATACATGAAGTTATACAGAGTGAAGGAAGCAACACCCAGAAAGTAGCATACCCAGTGCCTACTATAACGTAAATGTGGTCTGCTAGTATATGTTAACAGGCGGATGGATGCTCCTCCTCCCACCATAAAAAGGGCACAGGACACATTTTTGTGTTTAAACTATATTTAAAACATTTTCTCCATCACTCTTTTAGTCAACAGAAACATTACTTTCCTAAAACAATCAATGAAGCCCCAATTTTTAATGTTTGCTGGATTTCCAAAGATCATAATGTTCACCCTGAAAACATAACAATTGGCTCTCGCAATGTAAGCTGGCTTCATCACTCTCCAAGTTCTCACACACCCTCTCCCTACCACCCAATGGAATGTAAACTTCTTAAAGGGGAGACACTGTTAGCTTTAGTTTTGGTTCCATTATCCCTCAATGCTAAGAAATGTTTGTTGAATTGAACTGGATTCATTCATCTGAAGAACTGTTTTAAATAACTTCTCAGAGTATAAGGCAATTGTAAAATTATTATATTTAGGGAACTTGATTTTGTGCTATAACTTTACTACTGAGGGAAATATGTAATGGAGTAGATAAATAGCCAGGTCTAGAGATAGTGAAGGTGTGAGTTCAAATCCAGCTTCAGACACTTACTAGCTATGTGACCTTGAGCAAATTCTTGAAACTGTGTCTGCCTTGATTTCCTCCTTTCTGAAATGGGGATAATAATAGGAACTACCTCTCAAGGTTGTTGTAAAGTTCAAATAAGTTGATATCAACAACTATATAATTAAAGTCCAGAATAACCAATGTTTTGAATTTCTTATAAACACATGTGTGTGTGTGTGTGTATTGATCTAATGGCCTTGGACCTTCAGCAAAAGAGTAGTCATTTTTCTCTCATATACAAACCATTGGGTAGTAGAAACATCACTGGATTTAGAGCCTGGAAACCACAGGCATCAAGTCTCAGCTCCCAACTCATTTGTTCTGCAACTGTCCCTCCAATGAGCCTCAGTTTACTATTATGCAAAATGAGAATAATGTTATTTGCATTATATAAATATGGATGACATTGAAAAGCATCTATTCCATTACATTCTAGCAGTGGACTGGGTATATATATATATATATATATATATATATATATATATATATATATATATGCAGATAAGTAACTACAATATGCAAAGGGTTGAGAACATGGAGGCTAGCCATCCCTCATGTGGTTCACATGAAATGGAAGAGGACCAAAATGATCAGAAATATTGATTTTTTCCCATTTAAAAGTCTCAGAAGGCTCACAATAGACTCCCTAACTAAAGGATCCAATATGGTATTGTGGAAAGAGTCCAAATCAAAGCCAATAGCCCCAGGTATGGGTCCTAGCTCCAAACCATAGCCAGGTCTATAAGTTTGGGCCAGACACTTATTTTCTTTGTACCTCAGTTTCCTCATCTGTAAAATGAGAATAGTACTCTCTGTCCCATCAACCTCATTATATTTACCTATTTATGTCAAAACTGGAATCCTGCAAGGAAGAGGCAGTTCAGTAGATAGAGCTTAGATAGTACACTTAGAGTGTGACACTGGGCAAATCACTCAATCTCTGTATGTCTCAGTTTCTTTCTCTGTAAAATGGGGATAATCTTCAATATATCTCCAAGGGTTATCATGAGGATCAATTAAGCTCTTTGTAAACATCGAAATGCTATATAAATGCTAGCTATTATTATTGTTTTGATCTATATGTGATGGTATCAATAGAAAGATCTAGTGTGTTTAATTTTTAAGCTCTCTGTAATTTTTTTTATCATTTTTCTTAATACTCACAGAATTAGGATAAGGCTTCATAAGCCCTTAACTCCCATAGACATAAGTTTTAAAGGCACACTATAGGAGGCAGCTGGGTGGCTCATTGGATTGAGAGCCATGCCTAGAGTTGGGATGTCCTGAGTTCAAATATGACCTCAGAAACTTCCCAGTTGTGTGACCCTGGGCAAGTCACTTAACCCCCATTGCCTATCCCTTACCACTCTTGCAGTATACTTCCCAGGGAAGAATATCATCTTGGAAAAATACATTTCCAAACCCAGCAATGACATTAGCAGTCACCCTCCTTCCTTCTCCCTATCTAAACACTTTTAGCCCTCATTTCTGGGCATTTCTTGAGAAACCTCAACCAATCCTGGCAGTAGAGCTAGGCTGATCTTTGGAGGGAGTCCTGGACTTCTACACTACCAAATTTACCTGGAGTTTTCTCTCATTGCATGGGGTCATTTCCTCCAATCCCTTTTTCTTCCAGACAAAATCAAATACGTTGGGGGCTGGGGGTTTTCTCCTCGGGTCTCTAAAGTTCTTCATTGGTGCCTGTGGTCCACCTTCATCCTTCAAGGTTTCCGACTGGTCTTTCAACAGGGAGTTGAAGTTAAGCTGTTGGACGCCGGCTACCCAAGACCATGCCAGCCCAATGCAAGGCATGAAGCCAAAACAAATTGCCTTTCCACTACCCCTTTCGGGACAAGATCATCCATTGGCAATTATCTTTCACTTGTAAAGACGGTAGAAGACATGCCTTCCCAAATATCCCAGCCGAAAGACTACTGTGGACAAGAGAGGTAAGTAGAGTGACTGGAGAGTTTGATTTTTCATCCTCAGACAGTGGCCGCCTTTTTCTCCTCTTTTCAAAGGTGCAGTTCCTCCAAATGAGAATTCTCCTTTCCATCTCTCTTGGTCTGAGCCGCCATGTTCAATTGGAAACGGGGCTTTCGAGAGCCACAGAATCCACTGGCAACTTTCATAATTATTGGGAATGTTCTCTCTAATTAACAAGGGGTAATTGTTTTCTGTTTTGTAAATTGATCTGAGATGAAAGGGGCGAGTTAATAATTTATACTGTACCCTGGAAAGGGGGCTGTGAAAAGACTCCGCTGCGGAAGGATTTGAATTAAACAGTCTTTCGCCCTTTTAATATCTCACAAGAGATTCTTCTGCACTGGTTCATTTACTTTAGTGGACACCGCGGTGTGGCCCATTGATTGGGGACAAACTTCTGAAGGGCCTGGTGTGCGCCCCTGTTAAAACGTGGGAAGAGAGGAAAGTTGGCCGTGAATTAATTTGATTCTGTACCTAATTCTTTTTTCAATGGGATCCTGTGTCCCATTGCAGAGGCATGAAAAAAGGAGACACTGAGTTTGATTGCTCAATATTCATCTACATTTTCCTCTATGGGTACAATATGCTTGGCTTAATTAACTTTTCTCAAAGGTGAAGCAGTGCGCACCATCTGCTGTGAGACAATCACATTTGTATGCCTCTCAGAATAATCCCTTTACTCCTGAAGCAGCTATGTGGAGTGGCCCAAACCGAAAACTTTCAAAACATCTTGGTCTGGGAGTGGGAGGACCAAAGTCACTTTGGGCCGGTGGTCCGGTGCGGGGAAGCCCCCCAGGATGGCAGCCCATTTTTGTGAGTGTGGTGATGATGGTGGCGGTTCTTCTGGCCCTCGCGCGTTGGCCCCCGAGAAATCGGGGAGTCGGCTCTCCCTTCCTCATCCCGCCAAATTAAAAATTCTCCCTCCATGATTCATTTAAAGCTCGCAGTGGGACAAGTGCCCAGCAGGAGCATGCTCCTTTTCTCCTACCTCTTAATTTCAGAACCCGGGCGAAGAATGGGAGAGGGCACCGTGAAAAGAACTCTCAAGTCACTCAAGATCCCGAGGAGAAATATTGAGGCAAAGTTTAGCCATTTAATTTTTTAATCAAGTCTCAAGGACCACACAGTGCTATCAAGGGCCTGCTGAACTTGCTCTAAAGCTGGGTCATTATTTGATCTTTGTAGCTGGTAATCTGATTATCTCATTGTGGAGGTAAACTTCAGACCCAATCTTGTTAGCAGCTGGCCAGGCTGGATTACTACAGCTACTGAGCTGGAAAATGAGCTGAGCAGTCCGCCTTTGGCCTTGCTCTCTTTGAGACCGAGCCTGGGCTCCTTCGGGGCGTCTATTTTGTGAGCCCCCATCAGCACTTTATTCTCAAATCTTGGAAGGCGGCGTAAACAGATTCTCCAACGATCATGATGAGTCACACGCATAAAAAAGCACACGCAGACACGGACGCGCCATCGTACCTATCACACGTGTGTTCATACATGCACAAATACACACCGATACATGCAAACATGAACCCACAACCCAAAAAAAGAGTTAAGAAGAGATGTTGCTCCTTTGCGCAAGTTCCTCGGCATGCACGCGCACACCCTTAAAAAAATGATAAAACTCAGATATTTAATTAAAGAAACTAATGAGCGGCTCTCTCTACTTGGAGATTCACACTGAAAAGCAAGTTGCTAAATATGCAAATACTCCCTAGAGTTGTGTGGTCTCCGCTTAAGACACTCACAGTTTTGCTTGTGGTCTCACTGTGGCATTGACTGCTTTACAGTGAATGCCCTGGGCAGTCAAAGCCCAGAAATTCTTGGAAAGAGCTTGAAAGAGTTCAAAGGCTCGAAAAGACAAAAAAGGACTAAGCTGGGATTTTTATGTACACTGAAAAGGAGAATACCATATAAGTTCCCTAATGCAGGCTGTTATGGCAATGGGGCCCGTATCAAAGCA